>NW_013665741.1:12642-16129 GCF_000517525.1 Limulus polyphemus
TAGTTATGTTTGTGTAGTTTGGTGTTACAAAGATGATCTTTATCAGGACAAAATAGAAACTGTAGTTTGGTGTTAAAAGATCATCATTTTCAGGACAAAATAGAAACTGTAGTTTGTTGTAAAAATAAAATCATTATCAGGCCAAAACAGTCAATGTAGTTTGTTGTACAAAGATAATCATTATCAGGCCAACACAGTCAATGTAGTTTATTGTAAAAAGATAATTATTTTCAGGCCAAAATATATATTGGAGTTTGGTGCAATAAAAATAAAATAAAATCAGTGGCTGGCCAAAATAGACACCTTCGTGATTGCTTTGCAAGTAATGCAAGATTTTATTTGTGCATATAGAGTTTTGTTTCAAGAATGAAAAATATTTACTTAAACCAAGAAAAGCAAGAATTCAATCACCGAAAACGCAATTAAACTTTAACCTCGAATAGCAGGTAAAAAAATGAAAGATAAACCCTGTTATTGACGTGGGCTGATCATTCACATTCAAGAGTTTTATAATTGGCAACGCTAGTATGTTCATTCTATCTATTCTAACCTGTGGTCTTTTGTGTGTACATTCTTAGTTTTGTCATCTTATGTACAGAATAAATAGCCCTTGCCAGACCTTCTACAACCTGTTTGCAGCAATTCACTCGGTATGCAGGGAGGTCTAAGAGGTTCTTTTCTTTGGTTACAATGGCGACCTTTTGGGGGTTTTCCCGCTGAGGTAATTTGCATGCCACTCGAAGTCTGTCCCCCAACTGAGTTGAAGTGTTTGTACGTGCCTATCTGAGTTGATGCTACTGAGTTTTTACCTGTATACTGTTCACATCAAGGGTAGGCCGCTTTCACTAAACATCATTTCTCATTATTAGTTCACTATCATCTTCGAAATAGTACAGCGCTGGACAATCTTCAGAATCATCTCACGACCCCTTTTATGACGGAAAACAAAGGATATCTGATTACAAAAAATACATTTAAACAATAAAAAACAAAGACACCCTTTTTCTGGAACCGCACCTATATAAAATGTGTTTGAAACCTTGCTTTAAATTAAGGGAGATCCCCGGAGCTTGGATAAAAATGGAAGTTGGTTTAAATGTATATTATATCATTCATCTAAATGCAATATAGATAAGCATTTCAAACTTGCATAATATTGTTTTTCTTGGTTTTAGAAACATAACTGAAGTATGTATTGTTTCACATTATGACATAAGAGGTCAAGTTTTAAACTATATAAAATAAAGAATTGTTTGTTTGTTTGGAATTAAGCACAAAGCTACACAATGGGCTATCTGTGCTCTGCTTACCACTGGTATTAAAACCCGGATTCTAGCGTTGTAAGTCAGCAGACATACCGCTGTACAACTGCGGGGGGGGGGGCGAGAAAGAACTACTGATATTATTTTTCTAGTTGAATTAATCATTGACCTTGTTTTAAATAGTGTTTTGAAAAGATAGGCTTAAAGCGACAAATAATTATTGTATATTTACCCAAACTTTCCTCCAATAATTTAACTCTCCATTGTATGTAAACGTGACGTAAAACAAATAATACTTACTAAGGGAAGTTTAATATAAAACCTCAAAATATTTCATACAGTTGTTTCCAAGTGATGTACATTTATTTAGCTGTTGCCTTTTACTCATTTTTAATGCAACTAAAACATTCAGAAGTCACAGTTTTTTCGTTTGTGAATTTCGCGCAAAGTTACTCGAGGGCTATCTGCGCTAGCTCCCCCTAGTGACAGACTCAACACCACCCACAGCCAACTCTTGAGCTACTATTTTACCAAAGAAAAGTGGGATTGATGGTAACCTTATAACACCCTCACAGCTGAAAGAGCGTGTTAGGTGAGGGGATTTGAACTCACGACCTATAGATTGCGAGTTGAACGCCCTAACCACCAGGCCACAGAGATTATTGAATCCATAAACATTTATGTAACAGTGAACGAGAAGTAAGTGTTAAGGAAACATGTTCAACTTTTACATAGGAATTTTGTACAGGACATTTTTATAAACGTGGCGAGGAAACACTGGTGTTATCCGGAGATTTGTTCTTTTAAATACTTTTTTTTATATGTTTTATTTCTTTGCCACCATACAGTGCTTTAGGAGAGAAGTGTAGATTTTCTTATTGTGAGAACTGATACAATAATTTTTGGTCGAAGAAACGTCATACACTTAGTTTTGATGGACACACTACAATGATTAAGCATTACTAACTGAGACCTTGGCGACAACTACGCCAATTTTGATAAAAAAAAGAGCACACTTCTAAAACTTTACGAAGTAAACAACCTAATGATACACACAACGGTGACACTGTTTAAAGATGTATTAATATTTCTCAATTCCTTGTGTTCGTGTTTATTTTAGACAGGCTCGGATAGGCGAGGTAGGCAACTGCCTTGGGCGGAAAAATCAATAAATGTTTTTATACTTATTTTACTTTCAATAGGCGCGACTACCTTGCGATCGCCTTACATCCTTTGCCGTGTCCTACTGACCTGAAACCCGCCTTTGTAAATACAGACACATCGTATTTAGGTTTTGAGGGGCCCTAGGCAGAAGTGAAACGCTGCTTTATTTATTTATTTTCTTGTTTCTCTTTTTATTTTATTTTGCTTTTTGCTATCTTTTTTCTCATAAAAGCTATACATTTGTAAACATCTGTTCATCCAGGTTTCGTACACGCAGGTACCTTGAAAGCCTGGTGTCTTAGGAAGCTAGCCTTGTTTGCATTATGGGATATAATGCTGTGGACATATACAGTGAGATAATTTAAATATAAAACAAACTTTTAGAAATTCCAGAAACTAGACGAACTTCATACATTTTCAACTAAAAAAAAAAAAAGGAAGAAAGAATTATTTTCTAAATCTAAACAGATAAAAATAGGCCTGCTAAAGTAGAAGTTTAATAGAAATTACAACATTTTGGTCATATGATGTTATATAAATGTTTATCGATGACAATGGCGCAGGGTTCTGTCGAGGACCTCATCTTTATCTTTCCTAAGTGGCAGAAGACCTAAAACCGACCCTGATTTTGGAGGTGATAGCTGTAACAAGTATTATTTCAAAATTGTGTCTTTAAATTCAGATACACACACTTTCGTTTTCAATTTTTTTTTATTGTGTATCGTTGGATAATCATATTGTTTTTGAATATTCTAAATAATTTTTGGTATTGTGTTGTTTCGTTTTACGAAAGCAACATGCCTATTGTGGTTGTATTTCATATATTTTCTTCCTTTACTAATGAGCCGGGTGTACCCTAGTGACTAGTGCGTCGGATTGTATACCGGTGGTTCTAGTGTTAGAGACGAAATGCTGTTGAAATACTCTTCGCAGGTGTACCCTAGTGACTAGTGCGTCGGATTGTATACCGGTGGTTCTAGTGTTAGAGACGAAATGCTGTTGAAACACTCTTCGCAGGTGTACCCTAGTGACTAGTGCGTCGGATTGTATACCGGTGGTTC
>NW_013665741.1:16162-23006 GCF_000517525.1 Limulus polyphemus
ACGAAATGCTGTTGAAATACTCTTCGTAGGTGTACCCTAGTGACTAGTGCGTCGGATTGTATACCGGTGGTTCTAGTGTTAGAGACGAAATGCTGTTGAAATACTCTTCGCAGGTGTACCCTAGTGACTAGTGCGTCGGATTGTATACCGGTGGTTCTAGTGTTAGAGACGAAATGCTGTTGAAATACTCTTCGCACTTTCAGAAGTAGGCGTGTTATAAGATTGACAGTTAATTCCACTATTCTTTTCAAAAAATCGACAAAGTTCTTGATGAGGCTGGTTCTACTTACTAGCTGCATTCCATTTGGTCAGTAGTTTAAAATTAGGGACGGCTTTACCTCTGACCTATAGCCGTTTAGCTCACGTGTCATTCAGTTCGAAAACTCCATTTCTAATCCCTTATTCATTTCAGATAGAATTATTCTCGACTTTGTGTACTATAAGCTTTACTTACAAGTTATATAACTTTTTCTTCCAAAGTTTCAACAAATGGAATAAGTAATAAGTTTGGTATTTTGATGGTGTTGTTTTTAGGATTGTTCGTTCGATTAACTATGTTATTCACTGAGTTTGGTATTTTGATGGTGTTGTTTTTAGGATTGTTCGTTCGATTAACAATGTTATTCACTGAGTTTGGTATTTTGATGGTGTTGTTTTTAGAATTGTTCGTTCGATTAACGATGTTATTCACTGAGTTTGGTATTTTGATGGTGTTGTTTTTAGAATTGTTCGTTCGGTTAGCTATTTTATTCACTGGGTTTGGTATTTTGATGGTGTTTTTAGGATTGTTCGTTCGATTAACTATGTTATTCACTTAGTTTGGTATTTTGATGATATTATTTTTAGGATTGTTTGTTCGATTAACTATTTTATTCACTGAAACACTTTATCTACTCTACATACTTATAGTTTTGTTATCTGTACTTTCTATTGTTCTTTTGGACTTAACTTGTTTCCTTCAGTCCGTGAATCACTTAAGATTAGGCTACGGACTCTTTCATCTTATAATGCGATTCCCACGGGATTGTAGTTAGTTGTAAGTCAAATGAATAAAAAATAAATATTATGGTAAAACAAATGAGACGACCAAGTCATAACCCCCTTTCATAACGGTCTTAATTTTGTTTCGCATTCAATCAAGGTCTCAGTCATTGAACTCTTGACCTGTGTATCTTCAACAGGAACCGGCAAAACAACAACAGCAAAATAAATAAAAAAATACACTTCAGTGTTTGGATTGAAGCGTAAAAGAAACTGTAAAATGTTCGACAACACAATCTAAACTCTCTATACTTTTTTGTCTAAATAAACAAATAATACCGATTGCTGAAAGATGACAAAAATAATATGAGCAAGTAAATTATAAACACTATTCAGATTACACAAAGTTTTCCTTCTACTTTTATACCATAGTAGTAATTTGTCATATTGTGAAAGGTTTAGAGCTTACTTTTTTCAACATAAATCTATTTATACCGATAACTGTATGTTGAATGTGTCACAACCACAAGTTTTATACAAATTTTCAAATACCAGAGTGAAATTTAGTTGTATTCTAATTTTTCCTTTGTCACTGTCTCCATTCTCGTTTTCAAACTTCTATAAAAATCAAGAAAAAAAAAGAAGTAAAATAAATGAAAACAAATCGCGTGTTTTGGATTTAGCACTGGAACTAAACATCCACACAAAGTACTCTGTGCGTGCATGTGTTAAGTTGCAACTTCTTATCTTGATTTGTTTGTTTGAAGTTAAGCACAAAGCTACCACTGGTATAGAAACCCGGATTCTAGTGTTGTAAGTCCGCAGACATACCGCTGTGCCACTGGGGGGCAATCTTATCTTGAAGGAACAGGTTAGCCAGTGGTAGAACTCTGCGTTTCTGAGCTTGCAAGCCGGGTTCGAATCTATGTGATACCATAAACTTTTCTTCGCACTTTAAGCTGCGAGTGCATTATAAGAGTGACAGTCAAGCACTCAGCATGAAAAGTGAGTGGTAGGGTGCTGCTGACTGGTTGCCTTTCCTCTTGTCACTACTAGAAAATTAGGGAAAGCAGCCGATAGCCTTAGTAGCTTTGCCATAAATACAAAACACAAATTATTATCTTGAACTTCATACTATATAGTAAGCGGAAATATTATAGCCTGTTAGAGTTCTATGTCTGTTTGACACATAACTGACGTCATCGTTCAAAGGTTCGAATAAACAGAGTAAGAAGCAGGTTATTATTAATTTTTTCTTGCAATATAAGAACATCAACATAAAAATGAAAACGAGCAGGAGTACTGAAAACTTTATATATTAAGCCTTCTTCGGAGCGACGTTGTGATTAGTCTGAACTAATCGTCTGTACTCTCCAACACTGTTACCTGACATCAAGTTCCTGTCTGCCAGGCCTACAAGGACGAGAGTCTAGTACTTTACCTGAGCGCAAGTTCGTACAAGTTGTTATTATGGTATGTTATAGAACCAGACTTTAAGTTCGTATAATTTATGACTCATTACAACACAGCTTACGAGCCTTACGTATTCACGCATTTTAGATACGCACGAGTACGAAGAACTTAGAAAGACAGTTCTACGAAAAGATGAGCCCCTGATGACTCAGTTTTAAGTATAAGGTCTTATAATGCAAAAAATCGAGTTTTGATGACCGCGGTGGGCACAGCATAGATAATCCATTGTTTCGCTTTGCACTTAACAATAAACAAACAAACAAACAAAAAGTCGATGCGTTGGAAAAGTATTCACGTATCATTCCTTTTGTTCCCACATTGCACGTAATACCATATAAAATCTCATTACCTGAAATTTTCTGTTACAGTTTAGATGTCATAAGAAGCTAGCAGCTGTTTAAAGACAAGGTTTTTCAGGTTTTCATTTTAAACCAATAAACTAAGGAAATTTTGAAAACGTAATTAGAATAACAAATTCGACTTCTCATAGTTATTTCAAGCCGCGTGTCCTACGTTAATGTAAATATTGATAGGCAGGGTTTTTTAAACTTTACAGCTGTACTGTAGTAGACAGTTAAATATAATTCTGGAGCTTTGCCAGAAAAGAAGATTGTTAAAAGATACGCACTTTTTTACTGTTGGTAGATTTACATGTACAAGGCTGGAGCCCATGTATTTTCAAAAATAATAAATATAACAAAGAAAAATACAAAAATGGCACAAATAACTTTACGAGAGAGAATGATAACGTTGTCTACGTTAATGCCAAATAACTTTAATTGCTTTTCTTCTTTCTCAACTAACTATTTTGCCTAGTTTTGTATTTTCCAAAGAAACTGTAGTTGCATCTTATTATAATGGAGTTTGCGATGTATAAGTTTAAAACTCGGATCTTTGAAACTACCGTACCGATCATCACCACTCATAACTGGATAATATTTTTATAACTAGGCAGTATTTTTATAGCTGAGCAATTAATAAAACAATTGAAATTTCCACAAAAAATTATGTTTCAGAGTTAACCAATAAAAATTACAAAAAAGGAGTAATTTTCGAATATGAAACGACCAAAAAACAAACTTAAAAAAATGATTTGTTTTTCTTTAGTGAAAATGTAATGAGTGTTGCAACAGAAAAGCAAGGCACTTTCATTGATAACTACGTCTAGAAAGAAATATAACTTCAATAAAATTTACTCTGTGATGTAATGCTGGGGTGATAGCTCATTTTTAAACTAAAATTTCAATAAAATCCTTTTTCTCATGAATGGTAAACATTATTGAATGTCAAGTATGAGTATATTGTTGTAGAACTCAGATAATTCCAGAAAAGTCCGCAGGCCCAATAGCCTTCCGTACGAACTAGCAAGTTATACCTGCCCAGAGGGCGGATATTTCTGCTAGTTTGTTTAATTATGCTATTATCATTGTATGATGGACAAACACAGTTGTTAGCCCCATTTTATAAACTGCGACTCAGACTTTCGGCCATATCCGCTGTCCGGCACATTAACTACTAAATTTCTTCTAATATCTGACAGGGTGTGGCCTAATGGTTACGGTGTCTGGACTGTAAATCTGAGGGTTGACGGTTCATATCCCATGGGTGCGCTATAAGAGTTAAGGTGAAATCTCAATATTCGGTAAGACAAAAGTAGCCCAAGAATTGGCTGTGGGTGTTGTTGATTAGCTGCCTTCTATTTAGTCTGGCGATTCAAAATTTAGGGCGGCTAAACGCAGATAGTCCTTGTGTAGGCTTTCGAGAAAATTCTCAAAAACAAATAAATAATCTTTTGATGTTTCTATTGGTTCACTTTAAGATATTTTGAATTTTAGTGATGTATATATTTACTTTTCTAAATTAATTTGATGAATTTGATGATTTAAATGATGTGATGAACATCATATGAACCCAATTTCTACGATCAGACTTACTCTTCAATCACTTAGCGCGAGGTAATTTTTCTGAGCTGGCCCGACTCGCAATCTGAGGGTCGCGGGTTCGAATCCCCGTTCCACCAAACATGCTCGCCCTTTCAGCCGTAGGGGCGTTATAACGTGACGGTCAATCCCACTATTCGTTAGTAAAAGAGTAGCCCAAGAGTTGGCAGTGGGTGGTGATGACTAGCTGCCTTCCCTCTAGTCTTACACTGCCAAATTAGGGACGGCTACCCTCGTGTAGCTTTGCGCGAAATTCAAAAACAATTTTCTGATCTGTTTTTTCGCATTGTAAGATACGAAAACGTATGTAGTTACCAACACGTTATTATTTGATATTTTCAACTTATACAACATGTTATGTGACACATGGACTAAACGACCAAGTTAGAGACTCAAGCATTGTCATTCCTAATTTAGAGCTGTTGACCAGAAGAAGAGCAATCGGTCAGCAGTACCCACCGCCTAAGTGCTTACAATTAATCGAATAGCGAGATTGACTGCCATAGCCATAATGACCCTATAGTTGAATGTGTAGAGATTGACTGCCATAGCCATAATGACCCTATAGTTGAATGTGTAGAGATTGACTGCCATAGCCATAATGACCCTATAGTTGAATGTGTAGAGATAGACTGCCATAGCCATAATGACCCTATAGTTGAATGTGTAGAGATTGACTGCCATAGCCATAATGACCCTATAGTTGAATGTATAGAGATTGACTGCCATAGCCATAATGACCCTATAGTTGAATGTGTGGAGCATATTCAACGACATATCGTACGCTAACAAGTTTGGATACGTCCAGCCTTCTAACATGCTTTTAAAAGTATTTTCATCCTCCATTATATAATTATCATCGTTCATGGTACGAGTGCGGGATAGACACACATGTTTCAAACGTATTTGAAAAAGTTGTCGAAACACCCAGTGTTATTTATACTAGTCCTAGTAGCGAAAACGCTATCCGAATTTCATAAATATATAATTCTCAAATTTTATTTTTAACTAGCAGGGTTACCCGGCGTTGTCCGTGTTTTCCAAAAAACAAATAAACCTACTCTCTCAGTTTCCCGTTCCATATTTCGATAGATAAAACATATCTTGTGAATCTATGAACAAACAACAACCTTATGTTTGATTTTTGAAAATAAATTACGAACCTGTTTTAAATAAGGGCTTCCATTTGAACGATGTTTTTTTTTTTTTTCCTTCACTGTCAAGGATAAATAGGTCCTTATGGAGAATATTTAAATTATCTTATACACGTATGAGTACCAATTCTGTCGAACAGGATAAGCCTAGTTTTATTCCCCACATTCCCCGTCATCCCTTCTCAAATATTAAAAGTTCAAAACGTAAATATGTATGTAATATTATGTTGAATTTGCTTTAATGCAAATTTAGTATATTTTTATGAACTTGATACCATATTCACATTATGACATTGATGTATGAAATATACTACAAACAAAATGCAATATTGTACTTTATAATGTATCAACAACAACAACAAATTCACTTCCAGGTATAGAACCACCAGGAGAAAAAAGTAAAATAAAATACATTCCCATTCCGTGACTTGACTTTAATCTCATTTTACACAATAAGTATTATAACATAACCTTTACTCTTTTCACGTAGTCTATTTTATGGTAGACAGCATACTTTTATTTTACAGGCTAGGCCTACTGATTGCTTTTTCACACACATGTTAATTTTATATAAAATTCCTTTGTGTGAGGTCAAATATATGATGTATTAGTAGATTTATAATTAATAAACTATAATTAAGTAGGTCTATCTATTGTAATGGTAATTAAAAAAAAATACAATTTCCAGATACAACCCATCTTCCACCTTAAGCAAGTGATCTACCAATTACCCTAACTTGACTTTAATCTCATTGTACACAATAAGTAGTATAATTTATGCTTTTCTCTTTTCACGTAGTCTATTTTATGGCAGACTGCATAATTTTATTTTATTGGCTATGCCTACTGTTTTCTTTTTAACACACGACATTCTAATTCTGAATACATTTCTTTTGTATGTGAAGTTAAATATATGATGTATTTGTATATGTATAGTTAAATGAGTTATAACTATATAGAACTATAATGCTTTATACTAAATTAAATGTTAACTCAAACTTACCCAAAGATGTCAAGTCTGAGTAGACTTTATTCATGTAATGTATATGTTAACAATAAAATTTCCGATTCGGTTAGCAGACGATAGACGAAAATTTGCCGTTTTGCGCACCTCCACGTGAGGTAAGAGTGACCTGCGCAGTGAACATGGAGGACAAACAAGCAAGCAAACAAACAAACAATGAGATTTTGAGTTTTATATATATAGGTTTGTTTGTTTTGGAATTTCGCGCAAAGCTACACGAGGGCTATCTGCGCTAGCCGTCCCCAATTTAGCAGCGAAAGACAAAAGGGAAG
>NW_013665741.1:23555-34554 GCF_000517525.1 Limulus polyphemus
GGATTCGAACCCGCGACCCTCAGATTGTGAGTCGAGCGCCTTATCCACCTGGCCATGCCGGCCACATATATATAGGTACATCCATCCAATCACGATTCCCTAAGACAGAGACAAATATGGTGTTACAGAAACTTCTATAGGCATAGCTCATACATGATAAACATTGGGTTCATTATGAAATTAGGGCATTAAATTTTCATCAAGCAATGTAGTTCGCCATCTAAATTGATTCAGAATTCCATAAAAACAATTCATTAGATGACTTTTCCCCTCGTTGCAGTAGCTACGTCATTTATCTCAACATCGTTTCTGTAATTTGATATATCACTGAAATGTATAATGTACGTTAAGAATTAATACCAGTGTAGTTTGATATATCACTGAATGTATAATGTACGTTAAGAATTCATACCAGTGTAATTTGATATGTCACTGAAATGTGTAATATACGTTAAGAATTAATACCAGTGTAGTTTGATATATCACTGAAATGTGTAATGTACGTTAAGAATTAATAACAGTGTAATTTGATATATCACTGAAATGTGTAATGTACGTTAAGAATTAATACCAGTAGATTGCTGTTTTTAACGTTTAAGTCATTTTAGCCTAAAGATAATAGATTATCAAACTGCAGCTTTTTAGTATTAATAACAAAAGAAAACGTAGATTATTCGTGGGTTTTTAGTTTGATGAAAAAGTAATCTTAAGACAATTTCCAAGATTACTCAAGTTCATAATCTGGATATATATTCAATACGTTGACATTACATAAACTTTTTAATTACATGCGTTTAGCACATCCTAAGATTTACGTATGGAAGCATATTATGCTAATATAATAGCAAATTGACAAATAACGATTTATTTTAAAGAAGACAGAGCAATTTTCTGTCGAAACATATAGTATGTTCCCTAAAATGAAACCATTTCATTATACTAATAAATCTTTGTTTGTCAGTTTATTATTACATTTTAAGACTATCATCTGACTGTTTTGATTCTACGTCACTATGCGTTTAGGCTCTGCACAAACCATTTACCCCATACCTGTGTATTTTGGAATGTATAAAGAAATTCTAGAGGATCAAGATATCCCCATTATTTTGAAGAAAAATATCATGGATCATTGTGTACCACCAACCTTAACATGTGGCTGCCAAACATGGGCACTAACAAACAAGATAAGGAAAAAAGATAGAAAACACACAAAGAGCTATAGAAGGAAATATCCTTCATATAACACTACAAGACAGAGGGAGAAATGACAGAATAAGAAAAACAACAAATATAACAAATACAATAAGGTTAATTCTAAGAACTAAATGGAAATGGGCTGGGCATGTAGCAAGGTATTTTAATAACAAGTGGACATTGAGAACAATGAAATGGCAATCTAGGACAGGGAAAAGATCTAAGGGAAGGCAAAAAAGAAGATGGAGGGACGATATAGTGGTGGAAGCAGGAATCAGATGGACACGGTAATCTAAGAATAGGAAAAACTGGACTGGTCTGACGGAGAGTTTCATCCAACGAGGGATGACTGTAGCTTAGATAGATAGACAGAATGGGTGTATTATGGGTATATATATATGTGTGTGTGTGTGTGTGTGTGTTTTAGACTTGATTTATTAAACCAGTTAAAGTATTTTATATTTTGATGCTTATTGCGCAGTATCGAGCATGTGCAGAAAATAGTGTTCGCACAGTGCTGTAGGATGGCCTGACAGTATTTTATGCAATATTATAATTGAAAAGATTAGCCTCCGGATCAGTCTAAATTCTTTTGAGGACCTAGTCGGTGTTTAGTTCGTGACTTTGAGTAAAAATTAGCCTGGCTGAAAATAACTCATTGGCGTGCTTTTTCGACCACCTGAAGTCACGACAAGGTGTTGGAAATTCCTTTGTACCAGAATATGGAGTTCATAGAATTCCTTTGTAGTCCTATACTGTTCATAGAGTTCGTGAAGAAAGAGTTTGATTAGACGCTAAGTAAAGTAGGCTACCATTTGCCTTATTCCAAGTTTTAGCTACGTTTTTTGCGTAGTGATCACAATGAAGAAATGATTCAAATATACAACTTTGAAGCAGACATTGATATAGGAGACGTTCGGTCTTTTTATAGTTTTAAATCATACATAGATTGTGTTCATTCAATGGCAATTTAGAAAAGGATACAATTCTCAGTTGAAACAATATCGTAAGTATGATTCTATGATTTCCATGTTAACAATTAAATATATAATAGAGGTTGTCACGCTACCTGTTTACAGTGAACGGTATTTTCAGCCGTAATCCCAATAACATCTCCCGAGATTCGGTCATCTTAGGAGATTTAGAGTATTCCTAAATACATAATAAAAACATGATAATAAAGATAGAATTAAAAAGTAATAATATTAAATACATTAAACATTCTAATCAACGGTGTTAAAGGAAGTAAACTTACAAACGCTGGCTGTTGGCTTCAAGTACTGTCGCCGATTTGAAGTTCGTTGAACAAAGTAACATCAATATAACCGCTTATAAGCCAAACTTTACACCCTAAAAACGTCTTGTAACCAATGAAAAACCATTACAGCTCCAACAGTGTAACTTTATAGGCGCGTGGTATCTGAGATAAATTACTACGACACATGTTACTGTTAACGTTTCGAGTCAAGTAGCAGTACGTCACCAAGTGTACAGCAAAAACTTAAAGTAGCAGAACGTTACTAAGAGTACAACCAAAAAATTTAATTAGCAGGACGTTACCAAAAGTACAACCAAAAATCAAAGTAGCAGGACGTTACTAAGAGTACAACCAAAACATTTAAGTAGCAGGACGTTACTAAGAGTACAACCAAAACATTTAAGTAGCAGAACGTTACTAAGAGTATAGCCAAAACTTAAAGTAGCAGAACGTTACTAAGAGCATAGCCAAAACTTAAAGTAGCAGGACGTTACCAAGAGTACAACCAAAAACTTAAAGTAGCAGAACGTTACTAAGAGCATAGCCAAAACTTAAAGTAGCAGGACGTTACCAAGAGTACAACCAAAAACTTAAAGTAGCAGGACGTTACTAAGAGTACAACCAAAAAATGTAAGTAGCAGAACGTCACCAAGAGTACAGCGAAAAACTTAAAGTAGTAGGATGTTACTAAGAGTACAACCAAAAACTTAAAGTAGCAGGACGTTACTAAGAGTACAACCAAAAAATTTAAGTAGCAGAACGTCACCAAGAGTACAGCGAAAAACTGTTAGCACATGATATGGTAAAACAAACAATAATGTTGGTCTCACAACTTAACAGATGATGTGGTTGTGACACTGATGGGCAATAATGTTATACAAAGAACTTAACATATGATGTGGTAACATTAACAGACAACAACGGTAGGCTTACAATTTAACACATGATATGGTGACACTAACGGGCAGTAATGTCAGACAAATAAGTTAACGCATGTTGTTGTTGTGACATTAACGGATAGTAATGTCAGTCTTACAAGTTACTGCATGTTGTGGCGACAATGATGAACAATGATCGGATCGAGACAAATATTTTGAGGGAAGAAAGTTTGTGAAGAGAATATATTCGGACTGAAGAAAACTTTCAACATCTGTCTGCGCCGCAGCTAAAGGTAAATTTCATGTTGTGTTCCGACTGCTTGTGTACTAGTTGTACCTTATCTAGTGACCAAATCTCAAGTTGTGCTGTCCTTCCCAAGAGAACAGTGGGGATAACTTAGTTGTATCGTGAGCCACATCTTTAAACATTAAATACGAAGCCACATTCCAGGGCCCGTGTAGCTAGCGTGTCGGTTGAGAGGTAAAGATTCAGTCTTGGTGACCCATATACTGAACCGGAAAAGACAATTTTGTCTGGCCCATACTGAACTAGAAGAGACGACTTTGACAATTTTAGTACGATTTTTCTTTCTTTAGTGACAAGTCAGATAATCACTTGTTTCTAGCTTTTACTCTCTGGAACAAAAAAAAAAACCCCAATAAAAACAACTTTACGATTTTCTTTACACATTTGATAGGTCGTTATCGATATGTCTGTATAAATATATTACTACTGTCTGTTGTATATGCATGTAACTACTTCGCAGGTTGTGGAATGGATCTACACCAAAATTGGTATGGAGGTTCATTAGGTCCATGCGGGAGTACATAAAAACTTACAGTTTTGCGTTTTGCAGTTTTTTTGGGTGTTTTTGCGTTTTTTACTACTACTTCGCCCCCTGTTGATGGATCTTCACAAAATTGGGCATGAAGGTTTGTTGGATCCATGCCGAGATACATGCAATCTTGCAGTTTCACATTTTGTGCTTTGCAATTTTTATGGGCGTTTTTAACAATTACATAAAAGGGAAGCAACTTTTCATGTCCTAAGATAATGTTTTTTATTAATCGTGAATTTACGTAACTTCCGTCCAGGGGAAGGGTACTCCAGCTAGTACTTTCATAAAAGTTTACGTACCAAAACTTGAAGGTAGTAGCCATGGGACACGTATTTGCGTTTGACAAGGTAGGTAAGGGCATGTACAATAATTGTTTTTTTAAATGCTGTCGATGTTAACAGAGTTTCAGAATGTATGATTTACATTAACAAAAGCATCACATTATTATGTTTTACTAGTGCTAATTACTCAATAACTAAACAGGTAATTTAAAAACCTTTAGAGATTGCATAGATTTGCGTAATAAGTAACAAGATAAATAAAAATTGGGAATTTAAAAACCTGCAAACAGGGATCGTAAAAATATAAGGAAACAAGGCTGGACATACTATAGACATTATTTACTCAAACTACAAACCACAATTTTGGCTCCATGCTGTAACCTAGAATTACATTTGGTGGAGTCAAAATAGGGATTTGTAGTTTAAGTAAATAATTTCTACAGTATCTCCAGCCTTGTTTGTTTACTTTTCTTTATGATCCCTGTTTACAGGTTTTTTAAATTCTCAATTTTTTATTTATCTTGTTTGCTGGCTTTTTATGCTCAACTGTTAGCAAATGATTACTTGATGTGGTAGCTAACTTTACACATTATTATGATAATAAACATAGCTTGTAGCTAGCTGATACAGTTCATGATTATTTACTGTAGCTATTGACTATTTGATCGCATTAGTTCGAACTGTAAAATGTTAAGCTGCAGCTGGAGATTGTCACGGAGATTTATTTGAGAATATATGGAGCATTTATAGTTTTTGTGTAACTAAACTTTCTATAAATAATGCATAGCAATGGGCAAATATATGCCTAGGCTAAGACACAATCCCCACCAAGCGCATATAAAATTTTGCCAGTAGAAAATCAGCCTTTTCAATTAAAACATAAATAAACCTTCGTGTCTTTTAAAGTAATCATTACACAAATGTGTGTAATAAAACCAAATATTAAGTTTACTGAGTTTTTTTACTTCTTCACTTCATACATAAAATAGGGATTGGCTCCCTAAAGACACCGTTTGGATAGTGTACAAAGCATTGAGTATCTACGTGTTACAGTCATCTAACGTTCGTATCTTATTGGCTGGTAATTTCTGTTTCACCTTTTTAAAGGAACACCAAATATTTATTAAAAAGCTAATTTCAAGGGGTAATTATAACATCGTTTACACTAGAATTATGATGTTTTTTAGATTATGCAAAATATTTAAGAAACAAATCGACTTTTCAATACCCCTACGACCTTCGCAGTATCTTATTTAGTATTCTACAAAAGGTTTGGGTGTAATATACCAAACCGTTTTAGTTGTAGGCTGGTAAGTGAATAGTAGTAATAATAATAATATTAAGAATAACAAGAAGACTCACAAAAGGGCCGTAGAGTGGATTTTATTTTCCTTGTAAATCTGACATGCGTGTTTTTTTGTGCAGTTTTATATGTGTACAGCCTTAGCAGTCAATAGTAAATGGTTTGAAGTATTGTTTGAACTGAATCTTTACGGTTTAAGGCGCTTTTTACCCGAACGTTCTATTAGGGTTTTGTTCAATCCCGTGCGATCCCCATTATGAATGAATCACTATCGCGGTTCATGATCAGTGCAGCGAAATATTATATTCTGTGAACTCTGCAAAAAGTTTGTATATGGCATAAATTTTTAAATACTGCATTTCGCTTCAGATGGTAGGCATGAGATATTCAGTTAGGTCTAGTCTAGTTGGAGGAAAAGTATAATTTCAACAGTCAAGAGTCCTCCTTTCTTTATTCCACAAAAAAAACAATATATTAATCGCTATTTTAGTATTGAGATGGAGTGAGTTTTCAGTTACTTGTTTATAGGTATAATACGGATCTTTCTTTAAAACTTCTTCGCTAAATCTACATAAACATTTTTAACTATATTTTGAAAGGACCTTTTCCTCCCCCTTGTGACTCAGCGGTAAATCTGAGGGTTTACAACACAAAAAAAATCGGGTTTCTATACTTTCAGTGAGCACATGTAACCCATTGTGTAGCTTTATACTTAATAACAAGCAAACAAAAATTTTAAAAGTATGTTTCTGTCAATTGGATTACACAAGTAGCCATAAGTATAATATTTTCACTAAGCTGGTCCATTTATAACAAGAGCTCATTTTCAATTTTTACATCATTGATTCTATATTATCTTCCGCTGTCCAATTTATTGGATTCATTAACAAAAATCTCATCAGTGGAGTCAACTTAAGAAGTTCAACTTTAGCTTTTGAAAATCTAAAATTATCTGTTTCAGTTTATTCACAGACCTTTGTTTATTTCGGAATTTTTGTTGAAAGCTACGCCAAGGGCTAGCTGTGAATAGCCGTCCCTTATTTTGAACTGATAGGTTAGAGTCGTGTTTGCCAAAGTGAGAGCCGCGGCCCCTCCTTGGGGCCGTTAAGCTTTTTCTGTGGAGCCGCCAAAAATTGGGCCGAAAACAAAAAGGCTGAATTAATTTTAATTCTAAATAAACAATTTGGCCGATAAAAATTATGTGGAATTATTTAAATGATTCATTATGTCCAAAGGAGTTATTGTTTTTACTACAACACAGTTTTTCAATCACCATGCTAAACTTATAGGTTGGGGGGCTCACATTTTTTTTCACGTCGATGATGCATCAGACTAAAGAGTTTGGGAACCACTGGGCTAAAGGGAAAGCAACTAATCACCTTCGCCCACCGCTAACTATTGGACTATTTTAATCTGATTGAATAGTGAAATTTTATCATTGCTCTTATATCAGCCCACCCACGGCCTTAAAGTGTGGAACGCATGATTTTAGTGGAGATTGTGAGTGAATCAAAGAGAATTAGCAGCACAAACTGGTTACGACAGTGCATGTATGTATGCGTGTTCTGAGGCTGATAGTGAGACAGTGATAACTTACAACTCTGTATAGAGTGTTTAGTCCGTGTTATTTGGCGCGATAATAATAACGAGGCGGAGATTTCTTGTCGGGTAAGATCTTGTTCGTTGATCGTGACTACGAACTTATAATAAGATATTTTTAGCGTTCAAGGTTAGTGTTTTTCATGATGAAAGCGATGGTAATACATATCAGTCAGTACTCTGGCGCTGAATGAAATAGGATACACTATTTTTTATCTCTAGATATGGAGCAAAAAAAAATATTTTTGTTTTATTTATTTATGTTTGGCATTATTTTCAACTATTTGGACATCCGAATCGTGAAGGACAACTGACATGTATATATATATAAATCGTTTTCCTGCAACTGGTTTTGTTTTTAGAAGAAACTGTATCTCTTCCAAATATTTTTTCAAAACATTATCCCTGCCAACTGTTCGTGGTTTCGGGTTCCTAGCTCAGCAATTTTCTTCAGTAATGTCTGTAACGAAAGTAAAGTGTAATAAGTCTGACATGAAATTTCAGAAAGCGGAGAGAGTTTCATAACTTGTAAGCGACTACAGAATTAGAAATAGCGAGACAAAATTGGAATTGGTTTTGTTGGCTTATGGTTGTATAAGGGTGTTGAGGCACTGGATGAGTTGGCCCGTGGTTGTACATGGATGTTGAGACACTGGTTGAGTTGGCTCATGTGTATATAGGAATGTTTAAGGCGTTGGTTTATTTGGTTCATGATTGTACAAGGGTGTTGAGACACTGGTTAAGTTGGCTTATGGCTGTACAGGGGTGTTGATGCACTGGCTGAGTTAGCTCATGTTTTTTATAGGGGGGTTAAGACACTGGTTGAGTTAGCTCATATCTGTACAAGGGTGTTGAAATACTTGTTGAGTTGGATCATGATTGTACAAGGATGTTGACATGTTATTCATCTAGATTTACTCAATAAACTTCATCAAATTCTAATTTTTTGTTTTTCAGATTGGGAATGATGTTATTTTCTTTAAAAAGTAGAACTTGTCCCTGGATTAGGGAGGCCTAGATATGCTCCTTTGGAATGTTTTCAAATTTCAAACTTAATTGGTGCCAATTCCCACAATTTGGCTCATACATCGTAATAAACATTTCTTATTCAAATTTTTATCTCATAAAATTAGAGGCATGAAAGATGGCGAGTGCTACATTTCCCCCTTCTCTTTCGTGTATTTAATGAAAAGATAAAGTACTATGGCCACTAAAACTTTAACATCGACCTCAATTTAGTAGCTGTTGAACAAATATAGTAATAATGGCTGGAGACGGCTTGAATGGGTAATGAAGAAAAACTTTAATATAAGTTTAACATAACAGCAAATGTACAACGTTTTGACAAGGTTTTATCATCATCAGTAATATGCAAATACACGACTACTTCAAGACACGAAAGCAGATTACTTGTATGTTCAGGTTTAGAGTTTCAGTTAATACTAAAGGAATATGAAAGCCTTCATCGGAAGGAAATTGAAAAATAAACTTTATCGTTACATGTTCACGCAACCAACCATAAAATGAATTTCAATCAATCGAAAATCATTGTAGAACTTAAAATTTCTTCATCAACATAACACATTTAAAAATAAAGAAAACATTCTCAATAATGAAAATGGGTTTGAACTCAGCCCTATTTGGAAGTGTTTTTTGTTTTCAAATTAGTTTTTGCGCTCTACTGCCGTTAGTGAACCTTGGACTTAGTGGGACCGTTTTAAACCTGAACATACAAGACGGTGAGATCAGTTTTACTTTGTCTCTTGAGAATGATAAACTTGGCTTATCGGAACTAGTATGTTTTTTGTGCTTTCCTAATTCTTTAATTATTTGTGCATTATTATGTTTGTATGTTATTATTACCGTTTTACCCATTCCTAATCAATTTTACGTTTCTTTAAATATCAGTAATGACTAATAGGAATTGGTATACCATGTTGTCACTTAACAAAAAAAAGCGTAAGATTGGCTTGATAGTTTATTTTATAAAACAGATTCTGCTCTATCGTGATGACTCGATATATTAGCCCACGTGACTGAAAAAAGGATGACGTCTTAGCTTCATCAGTCATGCGTGACCAAGAGTCAAATACCAAGACATGATGAATCTTACAGAAAATTACGCCCTGTCTAACGTAGTAGTTACCCAATTATGTCGGTGTTTCGGCGTTGCACTTATCGTCTTGTATAAATGTTGTGGTTATGCTGGGAAATTCGTCAAGCAATTTATCGGCACCACCTTAACGTAGTTCGTTTGTACTTCTGAAAAAAAATTAACAACAAGTCATAAAGAATTAATGCTTATGATCACCTGTTTCATCGATTCTCACTGTTTCACAAAACAAATGTGGATGGGTAAAATAGAATAAAAACAACAGCAAATATCTGTGGTATCAAAATGTAGGTGGGAACCCTAACTCGCACGCATTGAAACTCCACTATGACTCCATCTCTAGAGTTTCAAATCAAATCAACGATGTAGTTGATTGAATATTTTTGCCATATTTGCATATATCTTATGGATCTTTAAGGACCCTTTCTACTGATGTTCATATGCAAGGACAGATGAATAATAATAATAAGAATGTCAAAAAGTGGAGAAAATGCATATATTGATTTTAGTAACTTGTATACACGGATCCAAAAACCAGATGTTATATTTTATGTGTGTTTTTTATATTTATTTCTTCTTTTTTATCTTGATATTCTAAGACAAATGTCTTTTTGAATTTAGATTTCACTAATCTAATATCATTCATTTAATCCAGTGATTCATACTAAATAATTAAAGAAAGTGATTGTGATTAGTTTAGCACAAAGCTACGCAAAGGGCTATCTGTGCTCTGCCCACCATGGGTATCGAAACCCGGTTTCTAGCAGTATAAGTCCGCAGACATACCGCTGTGCCACTAGGGGCGTTTAAAGGAAGTATCCTGTTATGTAAAACGCAAAACTTACTTCATAGATAATTTTTAAATTACTCTTACTGTTTCAGTAATTAGAATTAAACTAATTTCCTTGTGAAATTGATACTGTTGACTTATAATGTAATTATCTTATATTTTTTAAACGCACTATAAAATTATTTAAGTGGCAAATCCTTTTCGTAGTTAAACACTAATAACACTTATTTTTTCGTATACAACGTACCTAAAGGTAATATTTTACAATTCATAAATAAATGTAATTAATTTTAATAATTCTCCTTGTTACAAATCATCCTTTCAGCTGTCTTTTGAAAAAATCTTATTTGCTGTAAGAATTATCAACTTGTAACACCCCAGTTTAATACACCATAGTTTATATATATTAATACCAATGCATCATATGAAAACTTCAAATAATATCTAGGTAATAAGTATTCTCATAATGTTAGAAAAACACGTAGGTTCAAGAAGTCTTGATAGAAATGCGTATGATTGTTTTTGTTTTGAATTTCGCACAAAGCTACACGAGGGCTATCTGCGCTAGCCGTCCCTAATTTAGCAGTGTAAGACTAGAGGGAAGGCAGCTAGTCATCACCACCCACCGCCAACTCTTGGGTTACTCTTTTACCAACGAATATATAGTGGGATTGACCGTCACTAAATAACTGCTGAAAGGGCGAGCATGTTTGGTGTGACGGGGATTCGAACCCACGATCCTCA
>NW_013665741.1:34583-37883 GCF_000517525.1 Limulus polyphemus
AAAGGTGGCCCTTTCTTCTTCAGTTTGCCCCGGAAGAAGAAAGGTCCACCTTTCGAAAGCGCTCGGGTTATAGGGTTTTTGTTCATTTCAAGATAATAAGTATGTAGCGTAACTTAAAATTCCTATACTATGTATTATTTCCCTTTGATGTTGAATATATGCTTTATGTCCATTTCTGTTCATCATTAATCATTAGTCCTAAAAATCTTATTTCAGAGACACTTTTTATTTTCTTATCGTTTGTTGTCTTTGGAAATCTATCTATATTTATTTTTTTGGCAGTCGGAGTTTATTAATTCCATTACCAAACAACCCCCCTAGTTTTTGGTAATTAGTATTTTCAATATTTAAATACATTCTGTTTATTGAAACCCAATCTGTCAGCAATTCAGTTTTTTGAATTTCTTTTCACAAGTACCAATGTTATCACCAGTAATAAATACATTTGTATCATCTACTAAACTAATCAGTTCATGTTCATTAGAGGGATGTAATAAATCATTCCAGAACAAATTAAAAACTCTGTGAGAACTCATATACTCATAAATTACTTGATGTTGGCGATCAAATTAATAGCTTTTACTTATTGCAAAGCAGTTTCTCGTATCTAATAATTCTGTAGCATATAAATTAATATTTAATGATTTATAGTGTTAAACGTTTAAAGTAAACCTAAGAATTAAATCAAATAGTACTCTATATATTTTAAGTTATTTAATTACATTCTCTATCAATTTTACAATTGTTATTTTTGTTGAGTAAATTAGCTCGAAATCCAAGTCGACATAATGATAAAATGTTATTTACATAAATGAATCTGTTTACTTGTACAGCTGTTATTTTTTATAATATGTTTGCAAGTACAATCAATAAACAAATAGGTCGGTAATCTGTAAACAGCTGTTTCTCTCCTCTTTTTCTTTTAAAAGTTTGGATAATTTTACTAGCTTCTAAAATTTTTGATACCCTCCACTAGATATAGGTAAGTTGAAAATATCAATTAGAGGTTCAGCAGTTACTTCAGTTACGCTTTTAACAACATCTGGACGAATCTAATCATCACCAGCCAGTTGATACCCTGTTTTCACAAAATATGAATTAAACTTACTAACAAATGTTAGGTATACATTAATGAGATTCATAGTGTTCGTTTCATTATCATTTATTTCATAAGAATCAGGATATTTTCTTTTAATATTTATTAACCGAGATTCAATATAGTTCAAGTTCTTTTAATACTATATTTTTATTTTTGTCCAAATTACTTTTAAAATGTAGCCTTTTAGTCTTTCGAGTTTCATATTTCTCTATGTTTTTATCGTTGTATAGTTTGTCTTATTATTAATGGTAGGATTTGATAAGAATATAAAATAAAGTTTATTATCTTGTAAATCAGGGGTTTTATTATTTCTATCAAAATATTTAAACTTTGTAATATGAAAGTATAAATTATATGTATTGTTTTGAATGTATTTATAAATTATATGAGCTAGTGAATGAAAGCAAAAGAGAACATATTACACTATGTCAACCACAACATATTTACACTATGTCAACCACAACATATTTACACTATGTCAACCACAACATATTTACACTGTGTCAACCACAACATATTTTCACTATGTTAACCACAACATATTTTCACTATGTTAACCACAACATATTTTCACTATGTCAATCAAACAACATGTTATAATATGTCAATCAAACAACATGTTATAATATGTCAACCACACAACATGTTATAACATGTCAACCACAGCATCTCTCATACCGACAAGACCTTTCACCTAATACCAAGGCTTATTAAGCCAGCTGGGGTACGTTATTTACCTATCATCAACCATAAATTAACTGTTGAATCATGAAACTGCCAGTCTATTAATTCTAATTCATCTTCCAATGTTTCAGTATTATTCATGTTGTTTGTGCCCCTTCTTTTGTAATAATATCTATATAATATGTATATAATGGTTTCACTATATTTATATTGTAAAACTTTCAAAGACGAGCAGATATTTTAGTGGTTGTACTTTTTAAATTTATCTTATCGTTGTTATTATAAAATTAATGTATCCAATAGAGTAGCATTTATATTGGTTATTCTTGTCGAATAGTATATTCCCGGAGCCATACTTGTAATATAAGTATAATTCACAAATATTGATACTTCGAGGTCTGCACTGCATTTAAAATTATTCCAATTAAAGCACACATAATATTAATTTCTTTACCCGTTTCAACATTTCGTGTATTCAGTATCCTCATGTGATCGTTTTGAAATAATAAAATTTAACATTAAGATGGTCCGTCTATAATATTAATTACTTAACTTATCCGGTATATTAGATTTGCTTTAGTGGATAAGTATTCACCATTTCTATCAATATAATGTAGTTTCAGATCATTTCAAGTCGTGTAAGTATTCATCATCTCTATCAATATAATGTAGTTTCAGATCATTTCAAGTCGTGTAAGTATTCACATCTCTATCAATATAATGTAGTTTCAGATCATTTCAAGTCGTGTAAGTATTCACCATCTCTATCAATATAATGTAGTTTCAGATCATTTCAAGTCGTGCAATGTAATTTCAGGTGTGAGTAAGATATAAAAAAAGAACTTAATATACATTTTACAGAGAAGGATTAGAGCCGATATTGTTTGGGTACTAGCGACCAGATATTCTGTATAAGCACTTTCATCACATTTTATAATGGCGTCCCCACTTTCAAAGACTATTAAAAACTTGTTTGTCGTTATCGGGTAACAGTTGTGTTTTTTGTTTGTTTCTTTGTTTGTCAGTTTTTGATAAATAGTTCACATTTAAAATAAGTCTAGTTATGGATGGATATTTCATCCCCAAAAAAATTATTCAAAAGAGTATTTCTTCTATTATTTAATATTTAATTTTATTATTTCTATGCTCTTTATTCAGGCGTTCTGTATTTGTATTCAAATATTTCTCATGCGTGTTTCAAGGAAACAAAAAATTTAATTTAATTCCGCCGTTGGCCATTAAGTTTGGTGATATAATTTGGACTCTTTGCTTGGATACGATGAGTAAGGGTAATTACATTTTATTTAGCGTTTTCCACTCCGATATTTGATTTCATTTAATATTTCTGATTTTTATGATAGTTTCTAACACGTTCTGCTACACTTGCCTTGCGGTTATAAAAAAATTAAAACAGTCAAGTTACTCAACTATAAGTTTTTTTAAACATAATTTCGAAAAGCCAATAAGCAACTAAATTTGGGTTTATGGTAAATTGGCCCGGCATGGCCAGGTGGTTA
>NW_013665741.1:38883-61553 GCF_000517525.1 Limulus polyphemus
TTTCAGCCGTGGGGGCGTTATAACGTGACGGTCAAACCCACTATTCGTTGGTAAAAGAGTAGCCCAAGAGTTGGCGATGGGTGGTGATAACTAGCTGCCTTCCCTCTAGTCTTACACTGCTAAATTAGGGACGGCTAGCGCAGACAGCCCTCGTGTAGCTTTGCGCGAAATTCAAAAACAAAAAAAATTATGGTAAATCGTATTGAAATTCATGCTCTGAATTTTCTGCGAATAGAATATATCGACTATTTTTATGGAAGGGTATTTGACCCGTACTTGGCACTTTGCCAGTAATCTCCCTATAGTTTATAAGCTCGGTTAAAATAGATACAAGTATGCAACGAAGAATAATATTATGGGTTTATATACAAAACAATTTGGCAATCTTAAAGACGACAAACTAGACAACCAGAAGTACAAAACAGGCTTTCGTTACACGTTGCATTCACTCTTGCTTATATATATATATAACTTTGAAAATAAGGAAACTCTGAATAACCGTATCATCATTATTAGTCTTTACGTTTCATCTTTCTGTAACATTTTTGTTTCGAAAGGTACAGAGATTTGCTTGTATTGTTACCTTAACCATTGTTTCACTAAAGATACAGTTATCGTGTACAATCCATTCTATTCACCAAATCCGATTCAGCTGCTCGACAATTTAACAACTTTTTCACACTCCAGTGAGTGGTGAAAAACAGTGACGAAAGATAATTATGAACAACAGGCGTAACGTATGCTTCAATTAATATGAAGTTTTATAGACGATACGCATGCCCAACAGCAAACTGAAAGTTATACTTGAAGAACAAACTAGCCGATGTAATCCGAAACGAATAAAAATTTCGCTACATACAAAAAATACTTTATGAATGAACAAATTTAATCAACTAGAGCTAGTTCATGAGCCTCATGACGTCATAGTGCATTCTGCTTCAGAGATGTTTCTTTTTTTTTTTAACCATATGTATGTGTTCTTCTTTATTTTCATTTTTATTTTAACGCACACAGATTACACCTATATTTTGTACTGATCAATTTCTACTTTGTTTACATTCGTGGAATATTTGATTTTAGGTAGAGAGGTGGGGATTTGTTTGTATATTGTTTGTAGCCGTGTAATATTTTATTTTACGAAGAAAAACGGAGATTTGTTTTTATATTGTTTATAGCCGTGTAATATTTTATTTTACGAAGAAAAACGGAGATTTGTTTTTATATTGTTTATAGCCGTGTAATATTTTATTTTACGAAGAGAGACGGAGATTTGTTTTTATATTGTTTGTAGCCGTGTAATATTTTATTTTACGAAGAGATACGGATATTTGTTTTTATATTGTTTGTAGCCGTGTAATATTTTATTTTACATAGAGGTGTAGGGTTTATGTATGTATTATTTGCAACCATGCATTATTTGATTTTATGTAAAGGATGAGATTTTTACGATACTCTCTAACCACGTGGTATTTGGTTTACGTTTAAATTAATTCCATTACCAGTTTGATACAATTATACAACAAATAATAAAGAAAATAACCAGTGCCAATGTAATGTGGCTATAGTGCCTTAAGCTTCACAAAGTGGAATTACTGAATGCGAAACAATATAACTTCCAAAACAAGTCATTGACAACCTGACTTATGGTTGGACATTGACTGATGGTTGGCGTGCCTAGACTTTGAATCTGAGGGTTAAAGGTTGTCGCAAAAACCTGCACCGCACTGTTGGGTTGTGGATACTCTTTAAGAGTGACAGAGAGAGAGTTTGAATTTCGCGCAAAGCTACACGAGGGCTATCTGCGCTAGCCGTCCCTAATTTAGCAGTGAAAGACTTGAGAGAAGGCAGTTAATCATTACCACCCACCGCCAACTCTTGGGCTACTCTTTTACCAACGAATAATGGGATTGACCGAAACATTATAACGCCCCCACGGCTGAAAGGGCGAGCATGTTTGGTGGGACGGGGATTCGAACCCGCGACCCTCAGACTGTGAGTCAAGTGCCCTAACCACCTGGCTATACCGGGCCTTAGAGATGGCTGTGGGTGGTGATAACTAGCTGCCTTCCCTCTAGTCTTTCACTGCTTAATTAGGGACGACTGGAGCAGATGGCCCTCGTGTAGCTTTGCGCGAAATTCAGAACAAACCAAATAAGCCAGAACCTGTTTTACTTCATCATAACTTTTCACGAAAGCATCACAAATAAATGGAAGCGTGATATACAATTTACAATAAGATAATCCATGAATATGTATCCTTGCTTTATATATATCTATAAGATATTAAACCTGATAGTGGACGCTGTTATATAACTTTGGTTGGTGTTATTTTGCCTACAGTCTTTTAGTAAATTATATGGTTTTAAATCCTATTAAAATCATTTGGTCAAACAATACATAGCCGACCTTTATCCCGTTTAATCTACTTTAGTTTCATATTTTCCGACTCTATAGCTGAGATTATTATTCCTCTCCTCCTATTGAAGAGGTTAAGTGCTCTCTTCAATTTGTTTTTTACAAAATGCATAATCACAAAATGTAACATTTTGTTAATAATTATTGTTTATTTGTTATGAAGCACAAAGCTATACAATGAGCTACCTGCGCCGTGTCCACCCACCACGGGTATCGAAACCGGATTTTTCGATACATAAGCCTTCAGACTTGCCGCTAAGTCAGTGGTGGTGGGGTCATATTGTTTTGAGATGACCCTGTGAACTACTTCTTGTTGATTAATGTTCAGTGATTGTAAAGATGTAATGTACTCTACCGTATTTCACGAAGATCTTTTCTTTATATCCTCAGTGGACACTTACACTGTGATCTGATAGTGTAAGTAGCACGTGATATGGCTTATAAGAGAGTTGAAAAAGTCTAGGTAAATTTGCATGATTAAATAATTAACTACTTACATTTTGTAATATAGATACAATCACTAAATAGTGAAATAAAATATTTGTTTTTAATTGTTATTAAGCAAAAAGTGACCATCACGAGTATCGGCCATCAGAGACTTACCGTTGAGGGGGGTTAAATCATATTTTAAAGATGTTTTATCGTGTAATACATTTTGGGTATGTGTTTTCTAATCTGAACGAAAGCTAGATAATAATACATATTGCCGAATTAGCATTTTAAGAATAAGCTTTCATAAAATCTCTTGATGTGCTAAAATATTAAGGAAAAAGAAAAGACATTATATGAATATAGAATAAATTATAAAAAGATATACAATCCAACTGCAATTGTATTCTTTTAAAGGTATCCTTTTAAATTATATTGTTAACATCGATCTTTCTGCAAAATTGTATAATCGTTTGAATTATTTTACTAGTTATTTTATCTCGGGCAGTTAACCCCCACTCCAAAACAACAACAACAAAAAAAAAACAGAAATGTATTTATAAAAATTTAACTAATTTTATGTTCTTTATTCTTCGCCAAAAGTTACACAAGCTTCTTTCTCTCTTATGATCCGTGAGGTGGCGCGATCGTCTTGCAGGTGAGGGAACTGGTTCCTATTAAATTCTTTTTTCTACGTTTTATTTATTATCCTGTTACTGTTATCATCAAGGTTACTGCCTCTTTACTTGTCGCCGATTTGTTTGAAATACGATATGAAAAATAATGATAATAATAAATAAATTATTTTATTAAATCTAACTTGGATACATGATATAGTTATCTTACCTATTCAAGGACAACTTGCCCGAAAGAAGTTATTCACCTTTATGTCATCTTGTGACAGTTCCCTGTAATCAACTTTCTCATACATTTAGATCTGTCTGATAAATAGTACACGTAACCGAGCAGCCAGTTGTAGTCTCGTACACGTACCAGCCATAACTAAACTTTGGAGAAACATGACTGCTAGACTTAAAATAAATATTCTACAATATATGATACTATATAAATTTTTTACAAAACTTTTCAGTATTTAGTGGGATAAATTTTATCTGCTAAGTTAACGCTATGGTATTACCAATTGTTTTTCTAGTACTGATTACGTTAGTGTGCTTAGGGAGATATATTTAACCCTTTATACTAATATCCTCCGACAGTTTTGAATATTTATACTCATCATCACTAAATTAATTACAAGCTCAGCAGGGATGATAGGCCTGCAGTAGTTTTCAAACTCGAAATGTAAACTGATCTCCTATGCGTTTAAAAAGGGCTATTGAAATGCACGTGGTGTGTATGTTTAATTAGTAATACAGTAAGCGTTGAATTACGTGTCACGACCAGTCAGTCAACCAGGCTGCCGAAACCCTCGTGGCACGCAGTAACCTTGAAGAGATTAGAAGGTCATCTAGTGGAAGCCGACAAACGAGCCGCCATTGTCCTCCATAATGCAAAGAAAGTATGATAAAGCACTATGTACAAGGGTTAGCCATCACCGTGTATATCGTATGAATTTGTCCGATCTCCTTGGAGTTTTAGTTTGACTAGACTGTGAATTCTCTTGCTAATTTATCACAATGGTCAAGTTATAGAAAAAAGAAGAAAATATACAGTTTTCCTCAGTGGCAGAAGGTTTTCATCTGTGTTTGAAATGTACAGCAAACACAGAGTTAATAAGAGAAAACGTCCTTGTTACATAACTGTATAAAACACTGGCATAAATTCCATAAAAGACTGACGTAAAAGCCCTGTAGTGACTCGGCGCAAAAAATCGGGTTTCGATACCCGTGGTGGGCACAGCACAGATAACCGATTGATATAAAGTTGATTTTAATTCGATAGATTTAATCACAATCTGTGCTTCAGAAAGTTGTATTTTTAAAAAGTAATTATCCCTTGAAAATATCTATATTCAATTTACGAATAAATATTTAGATAATGATAAGAGCTTCCCTTTTTTAATTAACTAAATTACAACTGGTATTTGGTATATTTTAAACCTGAACGGCACCCTATGTGACATAGGGGGTAAACGGCTATCTATATTTAGAACTACCGATAAGAAGGAAGGCACCCGCCGCCTGTGACCGAATATTGGGATTGACTGTAATTGACTAAAATTATAGGGCGTATTTAACGGCGTATCGTGGGCTCGAACCTCGGACCTTAGATACACAGCCCGACAGGCTAATCGTTGAGCCATGCCTAACCCAGTTCTCAAACGGGGTCACGAGCTGTCTGCGCTGAGTCAACGTTTTTTTGTTTAGTCCTCGTTGTGTCTGAGAGGTGCACACATCACCATTGTTATGAACTACGACGAACTGCGCCAAGAAACATCAAGAATTTTTCATCCTTTTAGAGATAATGGGGTCACGACGACTAAAGCCCGGGGTCATCTGGCAAATCCGGCTGAGAAACACTGAGCTAGAGTCGTATGTTGACCTTTCCTGTGTTAATAAAGCGAGAAATATGCTTTCGGTTCAGCATTTTCATACTCAAATATAATCAATGGGCACTTGTAAAAAGCTTATGTTATTTCGAAATAACTCATGATCATAATTTTTATTTCAGTGCCAAGAGCTTTTACACAAACGTAATCAGGCATTGGAAAAGAAAAACTAACTTTTTAGTTTCAAAATAGAAACTATTCTATAAATTCTGAACACGGGAAAAGAAAAAAAAAACCAGTGCGCGAATTAAGGGGAAACACTGTTCCTCTGGTTAACAGAAAGAAAAAAGCTTAAACATATGTCTTTAATAGATTTAAGTAATTCCCCTTGTTAACTTTGTTTTTACAAATCGAGTGCTGAATAGAACTTATGCATGTTTTTGCAGGCAATATCAATCGAAAAATTTAAAGGTAACAGTGTCGGAATATCTAATACAAACACCTCCAATTCACGGCCTGCATTATGTGAAATACAAGAGTAGACATAGTCTCACGATAGCTTGATATAAATATCGTAACGTTCGCATTTAAAAATTCAAATACAAAAATGGAAAAAAAGGTTAGATGCGAAATTTTTCGAATGTCTTTGGTTAATATTATTTTTATGGCATTCTTTTGGAATACAGATAACATCATTATGATTAAAATAGTGAAAGGAATCAGAAATTAATTCATGTTTCAAGACAGTTTATTTGCTGAGGGATATTTTTGGAAAACACATATTTTGAATCGAATTAGTGTTCGGAAGTAGTGAGAATAAATAAACCCAAGAATCTCACTATACTTAAGCATGACAGAAAGACAAGTAGAAGGAACTTGTCTGTCACGATATGCAGAAGGCTTATACATATATACATGGGACCTTATATGCAGATAATGACTTGTAAACACGTTCAATGCATAAATAAATATACTATACAAGGAATAATCTCTTTTTTTGTCTGTCCCCCAGTGGCACAACGGTATGTCTGCGGACTTACAATGCTAGAATCCGGGTTTCGATACTCGTGGTGGGCAGAGCACAGATAGCCCATTGTGTAGCTTTGTGCTTAATTACAAACAAACAAACAAATCTCTTTTCAACAAACATGCTTATAAATATAGTAAAACAGGCTGTTGATTAAAGGGACAGACAAGATACATAGACGGCATATCATTTTTGTTTTCTCTCTTTTTTAATAGTTATTTTCCCTAATTTTTTTAGGCTAAAAAGTTTATTGAATTAAATGAGATTTTATTGCATCACATCATATGCTCAACTATTTTAAACAATTTGATAACCACAGATCATTTTAGATTTACAAAAGGATTCATAAAAATAATAAATTCTTATTGTTTGAATTCTGTTCCTCGTTTCTTATATTTCATCAGGGTTTTATTTAGTTACTATTTAAATCAACTAAGCAGAAAGTTATCTAAACGATTAACTTAATTAGATGATATAAAAAAAAACGTTTTAAACAGGCATTACACAAAACGTTCCAACATATTTACCTTATATTTCTATTGAATAGCAACAAATAAAATAAACTGATTCAAAAGAAATAAAACAGTGAAACTATTGGTAATTCTAAAGGCTTATGGGCGAAAGCGAAGAAGAATATCCAATAATATGCCATATTCAGTGCCGACGAGACCTTTCGCCCAATACCCTAAACGTTAAACTTTTAAAACCGTCATCGCTGACCCAAAAACAATTAACTCAGCAGACTACTCGTTATAAGTGCTGTGTAGATGTGTTTAGATGATAAATTGTTCTTAGCAGGAGTTGGTTGACGTCATAAATGTGTTTTGCTAAAGTATTATCTGCATCCTATATTTCCTGATGAAGCAAAAAAGGTAATGGCGACAAAACAACAACAGTATTTTTTTTATCGTTGGTCGTGCGTTTATTATATTTTCTAAATTTATTTTATACTTTTTCACATTTTATCAGAAAATCTAGTGGTTTTTTTGTTGTGTTTTGTTTGAAGTTAAGCACAAAGCTACACAATGGGCTATCTGTGCTCTGCCCACTACGGGTATTGAAACTCGGTTTCTAATGGTGTAAGTCCGCAGACATACCGATGTGCCTAGTGGGGGAGGGGGGAGTTGACATTAGAAAATTTAACGGTTATGAGTGTCTAAATATTGATTATATATCTTGGGAAAAAATGATCTATTCTATGAACATTATATATGTATATTATATGATCTGTAAAATTTAGTGTTTTCTCGAGAAGTTTTGTTTAAAATCATAACTATGTCATGTAATAATAATGTTATCATGTGTATACGTACAAGTTGCTTTTACCACATGGCCATCACTTTCGTTCAAAGAAGTTTTCCTACATTGTAAATGCAATGCACAGTACTTCAGAGCACGTGCAAGGTCGTAGAAGCACGAGTATGACGTTACGGCCATTTGTTACCCCTGACATCATTTTGTTTTTCAGGCGATTGGAATGAAATTATACGATCACCATAACCGGAGTTCGCTCAGTATATTGTTTTATATAACATATTAAAAAAGGGTTTTTTCTTTGTCCGTTCACTTGGTATCTCTCTTAACGAAGTTAGTGAAAGGTTTCGTTTCTTAGCGTGCATGGTACGTATGTGTGTCTGTCTGTTAGAAGCTTTTCTATCTAAATAGATATCGAGGAAGTTTAATCTGTTTGTTAAACTTTGGTGAAAGAAATTTAAAGATGAAATCACTAATGAAGATTACTGAGTCTTACGTTATTATTAGAGTTTCAATCTACACGGTTTTCTCGAGCAAATATAGGTTATTTCGAATGCGCGAGAACGAGGCGGCAGCGTTTTTGGCTTGACATGCGGGAGTGCTGCGCATGCGTCGTTCCCATCTCATATAGAGGTTTCGATTTTGTTCAGTGGTTTTCAGCACCCCCACCCACCCACTACACAAAGTGTTCCAGCATCAATGGATCGTTGCTGTGATTCAGTCCACCAATTATAGGTAATGGTCATATGTGTAAATAACATCTTACTGTCGTTCTATAATGTAGAAGGTTCTTAACCTTCTTCTGGGTAGTTGCTTTTCTTGAGAATCTGAGACAAACCGGAGTAGACAGGTTGGGTTGTTAATATTTCATCAGCTTTTTTTTCTTCTTTTTTGTTATCAGCTGAGCCGGCGCTAATGGAAGGGAGTAGGGGGCCAGGTCCCCAAAATATCGTGCCCCCCCACACAAGCTAATGCCGTCTATTAGTATAATTTTTCATTAGTGCTACTATCCTGAAAGGGTATGTACTTAAACAGCCAACAAATATAGTATACACATGTATCTTACGTAGAAATAAAATGTGATAAAAATGAAAGTTCTTGTCTGAACAGAATTTCAACAACAACAAATTTCAATACTTGATTAGGTAGTTTTAGATGAAATTTCACACAGGGATAGAGTGTTAGCTTTGGGAACCATAATATTAACTTTAGATTTATGCAGACCAGAGATAAAAATCGTTAGAAAAAGCAGCTCCATTTGATTGTAAGTCAAAAAAAAAATGCTCTGTTTCCGGTTGCTCGACCGACCCTACGTAACAATACCTGATCCTAAAGTTTTTCAACGCTCCTCCCACCACACACACACACAAATCATCTCCCGACATACCCTAATGAAAAAGGCCCTTCGATTTTTTTATTTTAATTAAATCAATGCACCAATCTGCTAATTCGTTAGTTTGTGTTGTGTGTCAACGCTCTCAGCTCTCTCTCAACACGGGTTCGGTCAAATTAACCGACCACGTGACCTATTTGTAGTTGTTATAGTTTCGACACTACTAGCTTTTAATATAGTATGTGTATCTTCACAAAATTTGATAGAAATTCAGTAAACATGACAAGTCTTTTATACAGAAAAAATCATATTTTTAGTGAAATATTTTTACTAAAGATTTGTCCGTGAATATATCAAGTCTTTTTCTTTTTGACCATTTCGAGTGCGAAGTGATTTTCATGTTATGATTAAAAATACTTTTCTTCATCCCAAAAATCTCAAATGTCATTTGCGTAATCTTTAAAAATACGTTTCAAACGTTTTTTTCTTCACTAAAACTTTGTATTTTATTTCTTATCTTCTCTACCCTAATTATATACAAGGTTGGTCAATTTGACCGACCTCGTAACCGCCAAAAAATCGAAATAAATCAAATTATTCCTTTTTTCTTTCTAGAATGACTTCAAATTGTAACATGAAAATACATTTGTTTAAGCTAACAGGATACATCTATTTATATTTAAATTTTATTGTTTTATTGGCCTTTGAACCAGGTCTAACTACTGTTACCATAATTACTATTCGCGCCTTTCATCATCATCAAGTGCCGTGCTTTATAGAGTAGGCGGTCATGTCTCTCCACCTTTCCGGGTCCCAGGTACTTGTCATTACATCAGTTACCCTCTCTTTGTGTAACCAAATTGTTAAACTATCCAGAATCTTCTCTTGCTGTCTACCTCTACTTCTTTCCCCACATATTTCCCAGTTGTAACCAAGTGTTCCATCCCCTTTCTCCTCATCACATGACCAAAGGCTCGCGCCTTTATAAGTTGTAAATCACTTGGGGAACATGTGACTCACGTTACCTTATGGAATTATATTACCCACGAGCTGCTCACTTGTGTCCCTCTGGAATTTTTTTTTATTATATTATTATTATTATTATTTATTTTACCTTAACTAACCTAAAGAGTTTCATATTTTTACACTTAAGTTCTGTAGTGATCATATATCTAAATAATATTTTTTTCTGATAGCGTTTAGCTTCTAGTACAATCTATTGCAATTGCGTTTATATCATAAAATATGTATCTGCATTAAAAAAGAATACCCCACCTACCTACCCCATTTCTGAGGACCTAAGGAAATACCTATCTAACTTTTTTTTTCACCATGTATTAGGAAACAAATTATTTTTAGCCGCGGCTCGTAGAATGGCTCCGAGTCTTTTTCATCTACAAACCTTTACTTCATGGCTCCATCTCTTGACAAATTACAGCCGCGGTTTCTGAGGATTTCCTCACGTTTTTTAGGCCTAGTAATCAAACTCTGAACTTTTCAGAAGTTGTATTTGTAAAATAAATGCTTAGCTACCATTTCATATAGTCATGCTTTATAAAGAAAAAAAACGCTCTCCATTGGGTCGGTAAAACTGATGACAAGGTTGTTTTTTTGTTTCGCTCTAAGTACATAGCTTACACTGATCGGAAGCTATTGCTATTTATATAAAAGACAAAAATGGCTGAAAACAAAATCTTGAGCATTATTCTATAAGGTAATCTGTAACGCTAAGTTACAGTTCTGTTCTAGTTTAGCATGTGATGCTTTTTAGGTAGTTACAGTTCTGCTTATTCTAAGGATGGAGATTTGAAATTTGCCTTCGTTGTATGTAAGAAACTCGAAATGCGAACATGAATTTCAAACCTGATTTACCACTTTTGTTTTAGCAATAACTGAACACATAGAAATATTCTAGCCATATGATATCAGTATCATATCGTTTCAATTTCTATGCTCTGACTTTCATGAAATAACAACGCGTTATCACATTCAAGACCAAGGCTGACAAAATTGATTTCTTTTGACTTTATCTTGAAATGAGATAAATGTGAGTTAAAAATTCAATGTGTAGATACATAACAATAAGAAGCTGGCCATCTTGCTTGGCACATGCTTTGCTTATCACATGCTTCCTATGCAAAAGTCAAGGGTCAAGGTCATATACGTTACCTGAGAGTGGGAGGAGGCTTATCCCTTTGTTCTGTGTCCCCTCATATTTGTTGCGCTACCACGATATTCCTTGCATAAGGCAACGTACGTCTGTTGAACTAGGCCCGGTGGTTCGGGCGCATGACTCGTAATCTGAGAGTCGCGGGTTCGAATCCCCGTCCCATCCCACCAAACATGCTCGCCCTTTCAGCCGTGAGGGCATTATAATATGACGGTCAATCCCACTATTCGTTGGTGAAAGAGTAGCCCAAGAGTTGGCGGTGGGTGGTGATGACTAGCTGCCTTCCCTCTAGTTTTACACTGCTATATTAGGGACGGCTAGCGCAGATAGCCCCTCGTGTAGCTTTGCGCGAAATTCAAAAACAAACTGTCGAACTACTGGAATCCTAGTAGCCATTGTAGTGGAGGGTCAAGATTCAACTCTTCTAAAAACAAAAAATTATACGCATTTATTAACATATTTACTGAACACTATATACTATCAGGTATAATAAAATAATAACAAAAAAACCTAAAAAGTACCGTTCTTTTAAGGATATTTCTCAGTTGAAAAAAAAAGCTAAGCTTTCTCTTCACGATACTAAGCTGTAAGAAAAAAACGTTTTATTGCCGTACTGCGTAGAAAATATGCGCACTTTTTCTTTTTCTTCACCCAAGGCGGTATAAATAAAATTTAGATAATATGGTCATTAAAATTGTTATGGGTTTGCATCATTGTGCCGTTATCACTTAAACGCCCTCTAGAGAAAATTTTATGAATTTTTACAGTTTAATGTCAGTACTTTCCGAAGCTATCGGCGTGTAGAATAAGACTTTTTTTATTTCCTCAAGTGACAATACTACTGGAAGGTAATATGTAATGTGAATCACTGACGAGAGATTTCGCGTTTCGTGACTCTTAATGTTAAAAACACCTATTACATGATGTCCTTAAAAATATTTTTTAGAGTTGTCGGATTAGTGTTAAAAATAAAAGCCTTAATATTATAGCTGGTTTGATGGAACTTAGACGGTTTTATATATATATAAACGCCTGGTTTACGACTTTTTACAAAGCATTCTTTGTTCACAAATTTCCAGCATGAACGTCTTTTCTTTGTTACCGTGTTCAATGTAATCGTCTTTTCTTGGGTTCTTGTATTACTAGACTCGATGAAGCCGCAAGGGCGAAACGTTGGCTGAAATAAAAACTTTATTATTATTTGGAATTTGGGTTCTTGTACTACTAGCCTGATGAAGCCGCAAAGGCAAAAACTTGGCTGAAATAAAAACTTTTTATTATTATCTGGAGAGTGTATGTCGTTTTTATTTGTTTGTTTTTTAAAGTTATTACGGTCTGATATGGCCTGGTGGTTAAGGCGCTTGACCCGTAAGCTACAGATCGCGGGTTCGAATCCTCGTCACCAAACATGCTCGCTCTTCTAGCTGTGACGGTATTATAGTGTGTCAATCAATCCCACTATTTGTTGGTAACAGAGTAGCCCAAGAGTTGGCGTGTGTGGTGATGACTAGTGGCCTTCCCTCTAGTCTTACACTGCTAAATTAGGTACGGCTAGCGTAGATAGCCCTCGTGTAGCTTTGCGCGAAATTAAAAAACAAACAAGTCATCAATCTTGGTATAGGTGAAATTACGTAATATTAGAAACTCGGGTCAAACAATATTTACAAATTGAAAATGCCACATTAAAGTTTACCATGTTTTTATTTGACTGATGGTTCTTCGAAGTACCACAACCTTGTGAATAAACGTATATAATACTTCGTATCACATTTATGTGAGTGATATTTGATCCTGTGTTCGAATGTGTTCACAGGATGAGCGAAAAGATAAAACTAGGATTCGTGAAATTTTCTCGAAAATTCGGGGATTTGCAAATACTGTGATGGTAAGATTAATAGGTTAGGTAAACGGCTAGATCAGAGAGGGGTTAGGTAAAGCCAGGGAGAAGGTAACTATTCAGGAACACCCACCGCCCTTACGGTTTTCTTATCAACTTTTTAACCAAATGATGTTATTAACTGTCATCTTACAACACAACCACATCTGCAAATGTGGAGCGGATTCATTGATATCACGACTCTTTGACCCCAGCAGCCCCCCCCCCCACTGTAAGTAAGCTATGACAACATAGCAATAAATTGTAAGAGGATTGTTATATAATTCTGACAAAACGATATAAAGAAAACAAAAAACTTGATAGAAATATTAATAACAGAATAACAGCAAATAAGATAATTCATCGTCCTGCAAGGGATTCAAGCTCCGAACAAAAATGGCATGTATTAAAATCAGTTTATGAAAATAAAGGCACATTTTTCTTACGCTATTTTTTGTTTATAAAATAAAGTAGTTGATAATATGATACATCACGTTTTTGTTTTGTTTTTCTGATTGAATTAAACATTTATCGTAAACTGTGGAATATGGTTTGCAATTTACAAGCCCTCCAGTGGCACAGCGGTATGTCTGTGGACTTACAACGCTAAAAACCGAGTTTCGATACACGTGGTGGGCAGAGCACAGATCGCCCTTATGTAGCTTTGTGCATAGTTAAAAAACAACAACAAGCAATTTGCAATTATCTTGGGTAAATACTTATGACGAGGGATAGAACGCTAAACGCTAGAGATTTTATATATAGTAGAGACGGCTGATATGATAATAAATCTCTTATTTAAAAAACACAAAACAAGTAACAATCTCCTTCGGTCATCATCAGGACAAGAATAATATTTGAAAAAGTGACCGTTATTGAACTCGAGTTGTGGAGACGACGATAGAGGTTTTGTTTTTGTCGGACGGATGTAGATGTGAGGACCGGGCGTGGCCTAGTGGTTAACGTGCCCATGACCAGACTATGAATTCCATGGGTCGTGGTTCGCATCCATAAATGCAAAAAACACGCGCGCAATGAGGTCGTGGAAGCTTTACAGGAGTAACGGTTGAATCTCACTATTTGATTAAAGAAGCCCACTAGTTGGAGGTGGGCGCTGTTGACTAGCTTTGTCCTTCCTCTGGTCTGCTGTTTCAAAATTAGGAACGGTTACCGCAGATAGCTCTTGTGTACATTTGCGTGCATTTCCGAAGCAAACAAACTGCAGTTATATGTATGTTAAAGGAGGCTTTCAAACGGAAATGAAACTTAATCTTACGCTTTGAATGACAGATATAACACGAGCGAGGCGGAGCACCCATTAATACTAGCAGTTAGTGACTTGTGTTATGATAATAAAAAAACGTAGCAGTTTGTGACTTATGTTATGATAATAAACAAATGTAGCAGTTTGTGACTTATGTTATGATAATAAAAATTTTATTGTCATAACATAAGTCACTAACTGCTACGTTTGTTTATTATCATAACACAAGTCCCAAACTGCTACTTTTTTATTGTCATAACATAAGTCACTAACTGCTACGTTTGTTTATTATCATAACACAAGTCACTAACTGCTACGTTTTTTATTGTCATAACATAAGTCACAAACTGCTACATTTGCTCTCAACCCGCAAAACCATTTCGATAAGCTTCCACCAAAAAGAAAGCAAACCCTAGTGGGCAGATTACCGTTTGTTTATCATCATAACACAAGCCACTAACTGCTACGTTTGTTTATTATCATAACACAAGCCACTAACTGCTACGTTTGTTTATTATCATAACACAAGCCACTAACTGCTACGTTTGTTTATTATCATAACACAAGCCACTAACTGCTACGTTTGTTTATTATCATAACATTTCAAACTTCTGTTGAGACAGTCGGTAAAAAAGAAAATAAAGAATTAATTTGTGCGTTGTATCACCGTTTTCGTAGCTTGAAATGTGTATTTTCTTTCCAACTGGGAATACGTGCAACAAACCTGCTGTTTCAGATTGAGCCTAACGAAAATAACGCTGTAGGACCAATTCTAAGCCGTTGCGATAAGCACTGTTTGAACAAGAAGAACGATTATTATGAGATACATATCACGTGAAGAGCAGTATTATTTAACTCCACGTTGATCTCTGAAACCGCTTTCGCTCACGGTTTACTGGTTTACAATACCAGTGAGAAAGGTTTTCACTTTGCGCATATTTTTTTACTCTACCAAATAAAATATACCATTTTTTTCTGTTAGTCAGTTAGTTTGTTGGCAATCACAAAGCTACACAATGGGCTATCTGTGCTGTACCAACCACAGGTATCGAAATCCGGTTTTTAGTGTTATTAGTCTACAGATTTGCCGTTATGCCACTGGGAAGCCCCTGTTTCTGAATCTTGTCGAAGTTGCTCTCACTGCAACATCCTTGATATGTGCTCGTGACCACGACTTTCAAGAATATTCATTTGTTGAGATGTAAAAATGATTAACTAATTATATTCTACGTTTCCGAGTTACAACAATAAAAAGTTTCAATCTATAAAAACTGAATAAATTTAAGTGTTAAATTTTCTTCCCATTTCAGTCTCGAATTTTCTCTAATTAAAAAAAAACTATTTGGTAACATTAATGAGATTTTAATTTATAAAAGTAAAAAGTATATATTACTATTTTTTTTTCATACAAGGCTGATAATGTGTATGTATTAGTTGCGATAGTATCCATTGGCGACACATGTATCTTATTTTTTCTATAAATTAAACCAGCTTACTACACCATAAAACATCGTTATATTTATATCAGAGTAAAAACCTTTATTAACACATTAATTACAACTATATTTAGCATGATTGGCTTCTTAATAAAGTGTGTTAAATAATATCAGTTTTAAATGTTTTAGATATGCATGGACGCTTAACGTTGAAATTTGTACTGTCATGACGTCGGTAAGACGTGCGCATGCCATGAATCATGAGAAGAATTATGCACTCTGTAGGCTGCAACACAGCATGACATATGAACTAAAATATCAAAAAGTAACAATATTTATTACTCCTAATTTTGATTTTATTTATTTTTGAAAGAGAACACTTTCTGGGACCCTGCGCAAGTACATCTAGTTTAGTTTTATTGGGTTACCGTAAGAGGGTACTATTAAAGTATTTAACTGGAACGTGAGGTAAGTTCTTAAACTCCACAAGAGGCAATAACATACGTAATATATAAATATATATACGTATATATATAATATATTTGTGAATAGCATTTTTATTATAAAAATAGTGTTGTACTTTATTTTTCTAGAGTTATGATATCCAGACTTTAAGTTAATTTATTTATTTTGTTTGTAATTAAGCACAAAGCTACACAATGGGCTATCTGTGCTCTGCCCACCACAGGTATCGAAACCCGGTTTCTAGCGTTGTAAGTCCGCAGACATACCGCTGTGCCACTGGGGGGCCCGACTTTAAGAAAACATGATTTAGTGTTTGCTGACGCTCGAACGCGCAGAACCGCCCCTCCGTAACAGGACTAACATTTCTTAGCATGACGTTTAACGAGAATACGAAAAAAGTGCATTAACGTGACAAGTATATCATTGTAGAACGTTATATTGCCCGAACTTCCTTTATAGCTATCAAGATCTGGACCGCTCTCCGACCACGTTGGATAAATAATCAAATAAATAGCTTTGTTACTGAGAGAACGTCAAGTCTTTATAAAAGGATCGCAGAAGGATACTGACGCAATTTGTAACTAAACATTAATGAAATTATTACAGAAAAGAAAATCACTATGGGACAATGGTATCATTTCTATGAGCTCATGTGATATATTTAGCTTTCATGAACATATCCCTCGGTGGGACAGTGGTAAGTTTTACGGACTTACAAAGCGGTGGACACAGCAGATGGCGTGACGTCATTCAAAAAAAAACTCAAAAAGTTCTATAGCTCAGTTGAGTTTTTGTTTTTATATAAATATGGAAGGAAATATAAAGAAACAAACTGTGGTTACTTTGGATTGCTATGCCCATCGTATAGTAGTATGATTACAGAAATGTTATATGTCTGAAATAACATAATTTATGACGTAGTTAATCCTCCATCATCATGTTTTACTGGCATGACATTTTATAAATGCAGAGGACAGTATGTAAACCAAGAAAGAACTCGAGCTTGCTGTATAGTGTTGTTAATATTGCAATGAAAACACTTTTTGATAATTAATATTTATGACAAACCTACATAAGTTATCTGCCAATGTTCCCAATTTCGAACTCTGACCAGAGGAAAGGAAGCCAGTCAGCAGCGCCCACCGTAACCGAATAGTGGGATTGATTGTCATCATTGTAATGCACCCACATCTGGAACCGCGGATCACATTTATCAGCATAGTGGCGCGAGTCTTAGACCTTCGAATCTGCTCCCTGGCAAGTTAACCCCTAAGCCATGCCCGGCACCAACAAAAATTGAAACTACCACTTCTAGAGTAAATGATCAAATCAGAAGAGAAGATAAAGATTCTGTTTATTCGCGACGTGTATAGAACCCGCAAAATACACTTACATACGTTTTCTCAACGGAATAAATGAAATGTGTACAAAGCGATAGAAATTTCTATTATTGGAATTGTTCTCCGGTGTAATTTTCCAGATCGTGATAAACATTTGCTCCCTTGACTTTCTGATGTAATACAGTTGGTAAAATTTCCACTAGTGACGCTGTGAATACAAGGAAATGTATTCATATGCATTGAAGAACTGTTAGAACTAAATTCGACTAACTAAGACTGTTTTTTAAGCTGATATGTAATTTTTTTGCCACAAAAACAAAGCAAAACACCAGTAGTTGTAAATGCAAATTTCAAAGTGATAGGAATAATTATGAGTTAGTACGACTCATTATCTCTCTCTAATTGTAATATAAGCTTTCATGGAATATTCGTTGTATGTATTAATAACACATGATATTTAATTACACTGCTTTTAATCCAACCAGAACTTGCAAACAGAAATTAGATTTTTTCCCTAATGAATAGGCACCTGATGATTCATCGGTAAGCTTGAGGGCCTATAACGCTAACATTTGGGATCCAATTCCCGCGGTGTGCTGCTTTTCGTTTAAACCAACACTAAAGAAACATGCGAATAAACCATAAGTAGGTGATGATAAATTAGTTTTAAACTTTGGATATATTCACAAGTTAATGGTAATATATTGAGAACAACAGGAATAGATCAGTAGATCACCTGCCTTCAGTTCTTCACTTAATTCTGGATTTAACTTTCAAAATATGTTGACGTTTCTGTTAATGCTGAAGATCTTAAAAAAATTTAATACTATCGCACTTCGTTTAAATGGAAGAAAATTTTATGTTTGAAACTTCAATTAAAATTATCTCCCAAAAATTAATTGTATTTTAAACGAGTTGGCTGAACGTGATCATATTTTGCTGAAAATTTTTTGAAATTATGGCTTGCATTCTGTTGGAGACAGATCCTTGTTTTAACAACGGGTTTTCTCAAGGAAGGTGGCTTATGTATTGAGGTTCAAGTTAAGCTCCAAGCTCATCTCTTCCACTTCTCCGCTCATGAATTTTTTCCCCTTAATTGGCGTTCCACAAGTTCGTACAACCATAGATATGTGGACCCGTATTTCATCCGCTGTTCATTTTTGCGTTAAGAGCCTGAGGAACTGAGCCTTTGTCGGCACGCACCAAAACATTCATTCACTTTCCCCTACTGGTAGAACTGCACGTTTTTTGTTTTTGTTTTTAAATACTGAATCTTCATGGTGGTTTTCATTTTCTCAGTTGTATAATATAAAACATATAGATATCACCAGTAACATAGTGCGCTAGTTATTAATTATAACAGTCGAATAGGGTAAAACTTTTCATCTGTTATTACCAAATATAATGTAATAAAACCAAAACAATTACAAAAAATATTCTAGCAAAATTCTTTAACATACAAGGAGAAACAATATTTATGCAAAATGCTCTCACATACTGGTGATCCAATATATATATTACAAGGAGAAACAATATTTTAGCTAAATGCTCTCATATACTGGTGATCCGATATATATTACAAGGAGAAACAATACTTTTGAGAGCATTTTGCTTATACTGATGATCCAATATATATTACAAGGAGAAACAATACTTTAGCAAAATGCTCTCACATACTGATGATCCAATATATATTACAAGGAGAAACAATAGACTAACAGCAATATTAGGTTATACTTTTGTTGCTAAGCGGCATGACATAATAAAGCCATTGTTGGAACGTAGTGTTACCAAAACGCACTGGCTTTTCTATATATTAGAAGTTGTTAATCTAACTGATTTTTACCAATAATTATTCTCTGAATACGCCACAAATGAATGATCATAATTTTGACTGGCTCACAAAGGAATTTGCCTCCACTGTACTTTTCTGCCTCTTTGTTGGTCAAGCTTGATGTTGCAACATTTATTTCAGTTAGCTATGAAATGTGAGGTTAGAGCATACTAAGGAGTGAGGGTGGTAGTACTTGCCACGTCATTTTTGACGGGTTATACGCTAGTATTTGAATAAGTCCAACTTTTGGAATTTTGTATAACCATAGCAGTGTAGGACTGTATGTGCTATAATGCTATCAACTGGTAGAACACTGGAAAAAATATAACGCATATTTACTCGTGCGATTATATAGCAAGTCTGATGAACATGAGCGTTACAACTAGAACTGTGAAACATTAATTTATTGCACTTTATTTCCCCTATACGCCTTCTTGTAGCACTAAAATTGCCGTTAATTTATTTTTGAAAAAGGCTAACGAAATACTTTTGTTTTGTTTGAATATAAATGTCTTAAATTCTGCAAAACACTTGCATGCGCTATTTTGTACGTTGTTATTATCTAAAATCATTGAATGAAAAATTTTAAAGAAACCCGATTACTTAAAGGAAAGTGCAGTTAGAAAAAGCACACCGAAAACAAGTCTCAAGTGTTCTACAGCTTGTAATCTTGCAAATACCGGATTCTCCAAACATTCTGATGTTTTATGCTCCAAGTGTACTAAAGAATTTGGTTCTGCTGTCCTGTGTTAAGCATGCGGAAGAGCTTAGATTTCAACGCCGGTCTTTTTGGCTCTTGCACCATTTTATCTTTTTTCCAACGGAAGTTGGTGGACTGATAAGCACGCTTTCAGGTCGAATATCTACAAGAAGAAGTATTACTGCCTAAGTTACGCATTCTTACCACCAGGCTATTTGTTTGTACTCTTCAAGTGGTCGGCAAACTGTAGCAAAGCTGGGTGACGCAGGCCTCTGACTTGAGCATAATATTGTATTACCGTATGAATGATTATCAGCATATAAAATCATATAACCAGGGAATTTGTTTAGGGTCTCATTATTTCATGCAGGTGAAGTCTGGCGTATTATGTAGTAGAAGGCACAAGTTTCTGAGAAGTTATTAAGATAAGATACTTAAGCTTCATTGACTTCAAGAAGAAGCTTTAATGCCTTTTCATGCACCAATGAGCGCGCGTAATTTGTTATTAACATTCTTAGAAAGTCGAGGAACTATTCTGCTGTATAACATGTGTTACCTACGTCACATTGTAACCAGGGTAGTTAGATATATTTTCGCCATTAATAACCACAACATACAAACAAAATTAAACGAATTTTTTTTTATATTTCCGAAAGGAAATAAATAAAGCGAAGATAACGCTAAGACCACAGAGGTTTGTAAAACGTAGCCAACATACTGTTCTTTTGCTGGTTTCTTTAATGGTTTTATAATTATTTCAAAAATGGCATCTGCAATGTAAGTTGTATTTCTAAGATAAAAAACAATGAGTGCTTTTGTAAAGGACAGAATTGAGGAAAATTAGAAGTAAAGTATATGCTATTCACGCTGATATATATATATATATATATCAGTTGGTCAAATTTACACACGTATTAAGTTATATATATATATATATATCAGTTGGTCAAATTTACACACGTATTAAGTTATATATATATATATATATATCAGTTGGTCAAATTTACTACACGTATTAAGTTATATATATATATATATATATCAGTTGGTCAAATTTACACACGTATTAAGTTTAATGCTTTAATAATATAATTAATTTCTCAACTACTTTTGTCCACCCCCGGTGGAAAACCGGTAAGTTTAGGGACATACAACCCTAAATTTCAAGGCTCGATTTCCCACTCGGTGATTATATTGTTTCATGCAATAGGAAGCTTACGTGTAGGTTGGGTTAAAATATTGGGTATTAGTGTGTATAAAAACAACAACAAACGATTCTTGGAATACCACAACCCATAGAATGAAATGCCGATGGACTAAAGAGTATGGTTAAAGGAACTGAACAGTTAATTGAGACAATAAGTTAAAATGCACTGGTTCTCATAGAACAAACAATTCTTTCTTTACAAACAAATATACATTTGTAGGATATACATAAATTAATAAAAAAAAAGCGCAACCAACATTTGATAGCAAGTGACTGTGGCGTGTCAGTTTTTCTGGGTTTTGATTTTAACTGAAGTTGAAATAAAGAAAACGTTTAAGTTTACTAGCAGGAATACCCTTCCCCTGGACGGAAGTTATGTAAATTCATGATTAATGAAAGGTTATCTTAGGAGATGAAAAGTTGCTTCCCTTATATGTAATTGTTAAAAACAAAACAACAACAACAACAAAAAAAAAAAACAACGCAAAAACGCCCATAAAAACTCCAAAACACAAAATGTGAAACCATAACTTTGCATGTATCTCCGCATGAACCCAACGAACCTTCATACCATATTTGGTGAAGGTCCATCAAGAGGGGACGAAGTAGTAAAAAAAAAAAAAACGCCAATAAAAACCGCAAAATGCAAAACTGAAAATTTTATATGTATATCCCTATAGACCTAATGGACCTCCACAATAAATCTACTGAAGATCCATGTACAGGAGACGAAGTTGTGGTAAAAAACGCTCATAAAAACCGCAATTCGCAAAATGCAAAACTGAAAAGTTGTACGTACTCCCGCATGGACCTAATGAACCTCCATACCAATTATTTGGGTGAAGATCCATCCAAACCCTGCGAAGTAGTTACATGGACATACAACAGACAGTACTATTATATTTATATTTATTTACCGAATTAATTAAGGGGACACACTGAGTTGTGTTTTGATCTTAGAGCCCAATCTAATTGTTGAATAACTAGATAAATCTATTAATTTCTGGTTCTTTAACTGTTCTGGAGATATCTGACTGACAGATATTTTAAGAACAAGCACACAGAAATGAGCTACTTTTTAAAGATGATATCTTGTATTTTAGTCGGATTTTCAAAATACAAATACAAAAGACAACATTTACAAGTCACTCGTTTCTGTACTGACCAGAATAGTAATATGTACATTACAATACGATCTTTGTACACGTCATTTCAAACAACATTGTATATGGATGAACCAATAAAGGAATCAAAGTTCATGCACTTGACTATAAGTTACAGGTGTGAATTCTACGTATTCGTGTTGCATCAAGGTAAAGGTAGACTACTCGAGTCACAAAAAATCTAAAATTTTGAATTTTAAGTTTAAATAAAAGCGAAGTAGTAGGAAAAAGTTTCGCTGGATTACCAAAATAGTGAGACAAGTCATTCAGTCAGTCACTAATTATATTTTGATTTTTTTTGTGACTGA
>NW_013665741.1:62237-64629 GCF_000517525.1 Limulus polyphemus
AAAAAAAAAAAAAAAAAAAAAGAATTGAGACACACATGTAAAACTGAAAGCTTATACGGCGTGTTATTTTATATTTTTGTTACAGGTGATACTTCTAGCTTCTCGGACTTCCATTTTGTGGTGGAACCCAGTGATACAGTTGTAGTTAAAGGTAGTCCTGTGGTATTGAACTGTGTAGCTCAAGGTCGACCTCCACCAAAAATCGAATGGAAGAGGGAAGGAATGATCCTACAATTTATAGATGATTCCAGAAGGTAAGAGATTAATTTCAAGTTTATTGAATGTAGGAAAATATAATCCAAACAGAATAAAAACATGTTTCAAAAACAAAGAAGGCCCATTGAGACAAAAGCAGGGGGCGCAGTATTTCACTCAACTGGCCCACCCTAGTTTATTCTCCCTAGCGGTTTAAAAACATATTATCACTTTTAATAAATCACTAAGAAAAGTCAAGAAAAGATCCACTGCTCTCCCCACCCACCCACCCCCAAAGAAAAGGGAAGGGAGCTGGAGCCGGGCCTGGACAGAAGGGTGAAACGCAGAAGTGAAGGTTCATAAGAAATGTAGAAAACATGTAGTTTCTCAAACTAATAGTTCCTTAGTCATCAAAGAGCTTGATCTATAACTTAGTCGAAATTATTAATATTTGAAACGTCCATAATATAGCAAAAATAACTATTATTGATCATTACAAGGATCATTTTGCAACAGGAAGTTTTGAAAATTCAGACATAGAAAATATTTTAAGATTTAGACTGCTTTGAAATTTTGATATATTATAAGCCATTCAAATTGCATTAACAATGGTACATCCATTTCACTCACAAAGAGTTTGGCTATCTTATTCAATACGATCAGAAACATCATTCTGGCTTTATACACTTGACTTCCAAATATATTTCGAAAAGAGCATTTCAGTATAAAAAAAATAATTTATCTCATCAAAAGTTACATTTTAGAATTATTCAACGTTCAGGCCTCCAGTGACACAGGTAGGTCTGCAAACTTACAACGCTAGAAACCGGGTTTCGATACCTGTGGTGGGCAGAGCACAGATAGCCCATCGTGTAGCTTTGTGCTTGACTTCAAACTAACAGGCAATAAATTTTCAGTGAAATATTTAACTTATAGTTAATTATGTCATTCTCAAAAGTAATCTTTTGAAACAACAAAAGAATACGCCCATATTTCTGCCTGGCATGGCCTGGCGGTCAGGGCTCTCGAATCGCAATCTGAGGGTTGCAGGCTTGAATTCCCGTCTCTTAACATGCTCGCCATTTCAGCAGTGGGGGCGTTGGTAGAAGAGTAGTACAAGAGATGGCGGTGAGTACGTCTTCCCTCTAGTCTAGCACTGCTAAATTAGGGACGGCTAGTGCAGATAACCTTCATGTTGCTTTGCGCGAATTCAAAACAAGTCACCCAAACAAGCCATTATTTCTGTGAATCAAGTTTTTTTTTGTCTGTGTGAACATTTTGAAAAATACAAATATACAATACATACCATTCTTCAATTATATTTTGTATGTATTACTTACCAGTAAAATGTATGTCAAATTCAAAGAAAATAATTACGAAATTCTTTGCCTACCGTCATTTACGTAAAACAAACTTCACTTGATTAAAACCACTGTACTAATTCGATGGTTATAAAAAAAACACACAAAAAACATTCGCTATAGTCGTCTGAATGATTTTTAATCAGATGCAACTAGAAAAGCTTTAAAGCCTTAAAAAAAGAGAAATAAAACGTAACTTGAATCATAACCATACAAAGAAGAGTTATATGGAAACTTTTAAGTCAAAGTTTGAAATAAATACTTACTTTCCGACTCAAAAAGTATCCATATAAGCTAAATTTCTTTAAATTTAAAATCGTTTGTTAACAAATTATTACATTAGAACTTGAAATTTAGTCTAAAATGCTTAAGTTCTTAATGTAACTTCACAGATCTAAACAACTAATATTTGAAGTGAATGGTTGTTTTATAGATTTTACTTTTTCTTTTTTTAATTTGGCTTCATTGTGTAAGTTTAAAAAGTAGTTCCGTCTGGTGATGATGGAACTAATCTGAATGTTCAACCCGAGCATAACCTTAAGCGCACGTGGGCTAAACAACAAGTTAAAGGCTTCTAGGGCTTAATATAGTCATTCCCAATTTGGACTAGTGAGTAAGCGTAATGCACTCAGCTTGCATCAGTCGTGCCCCCCAGTGGCATAGCGGTATGTCTGCGGACTTACAACGCTAGAAACCGGGTTTCGATACTCCTGGTGGGCAGAGCACAGATAACCCATTGTGCAGCTTTGTGCTTAACTTCAAACAAACAAACAAACAAAAACAATCACTCACCGCTACAAGTATTTTTCCGTGTTTTTTTTTTTTTTTTTTTTTTT
>NW_013665741.1:65604-105153 GCF_000517525.1 Limulus polyphemus
GTCCCTAATTTAGCAGTGAAAGACTACAGGGGAGTTAGCTAGTCATCACCACCCACCGTCAACTCTTCGACTATTCTTTTACCAACGACTGTCACATTATAACGCCGCCACGGCTGAAAGGGCGAGCGTGTTTGGTGGGACGGGGATTCGAACCCGAGCCCAAAGATTGCGAGTCAAGCGCCCTCATCTGGCCATGCCGAGCCACTATCGATTTGTAGCCCAATGAGCCCAGTCAATTGAAAATAAACTTTATTTCATTGGGTCGGACGTAGTCATTCGCCCTTTTCACTACTGTCAATGCGAATTCACATTTGTCTAATCTTTAACCTTTTTGTTTGTTTGTTTGTTTTTAAGCACAAAATACACAATGGACTGCTTGTGCTCTGCCCACTGCGGAAATCGAAACCTGATTTCTATCGTACCGCTTAACCACTTTAGAGCTAGCATTTTTTGAAACAATTTAAGGTTAAGCCCGTTATTAAAATAAACTTAAGGTATTTATCTTCATTTTTAATACCATTATAGACCTAAACTTTCAGGTTTTTGTTATATTTACTCCCAAGAAATAGCGGATTTATAGAGCAAAATCATAGTTTCGGTTTATCTTCCATGTTTGAAAGGTAATCAACATTGGGCCTTCCTCTCCTCTAGAGTTTGAATTTTTTTTCTTTTCTTCTGGGAGGGGGACTTTCGTTTTATAGATCTTCTTTGTCCATATGACTCACATTTTTATGCTATTGGTGACTGAACTTTGAAATGATAGCTTTTAGATCGAAATTTCTTATGAATTGTTTTGTAGCAATTGGAAGTTCGATATTACATACTTTCGTATATCTACTAGAATATAACATATAATATATTTCTAAAACAATTAAGTTCATTTCCCTGAGAAAGTAATTATATTGTTAGTCAAAACCACAAAGAAAGAGCATTTTACAGTAAAAATATTGTTTCTTAAGTTTTGTTTATTGTTAACCTCAAAGCTACACAATGAGTTGTCTGCACTCTGTCTACTGGGGGTATCGAACCTTGATTTTTTTAGCGTTATGTATTATAAGGTTGCAGTTTTACCTTTGAGCCACCGACAGCGATTCTTACGTAAAATATAACGTAATATAGAAACAATGAAATCAGTTTAAACTTGAATTCTATATTTTTGCCGGCAGCTTATATATGTTTATTTATTTTAATTAAACTTTTAATAAATACACCGACATTTATAGTAACAGAATTTTGTTTTTTATCCACAGGTCAGTCTTGTCAAATGGTTCCTTATATTTTAGTAGTGTTTATCATACTCGCACAGAACGACCTGACGAAGGTCTTTATCAATGCCTCGCAAGTATTGAAGAAATTGGTACAATTGTCAGTCGGACAGCAAAGCTTCAAGTCGCATGTAAGTGCATTAGATTTATTTTTAAACATTACAGTTCATTACTTTTAATGTAAGGTGACTCTATGATTACTCATGATTTAGTATTAAGTTTTCAAACTAATATTTTGAAATGTCTTATGTTAAACCGTTAGTTTTATAGTTCACCTACAATCACTTGCTTATTCTGTTGCATCGCCATCTATTGAGTTACTTTTCTCAGTATCGGTAGCTTTTGTAACTGACATGCAGTGTTGACAACTTAGTGACTTTTGGATTTTCCTAGCGAACCAAAAAAAATGTCAAAACGACTAGCAACAAATGTAGTGAATTTCACTAGTGGTAACACTACTAACAGTGATATTAAAAGAAAGAAGCCAATTTGTATAGTCACAAAATCACTCGAAAGCAGCTGAATAGTGTTAATGCAATACATTTTCATTGTTTAGTGAATATATATTAACAAGTGGACCCATGGGCCTATGACCCACATTTACAGGGCCGCTATAATACAAATTTAATGCTTGAACTACTATATTTCACTTTTTCAGTCTAATGATGATTGCCACTATAATGCAAATTTAATTTCTTTAACCAAATTACGAACAGTAATCACTAGGCCTATTTATTTACGTGCTCTAATGTAAATCAATACCAAATTTGGAAGCCGCTTTTGGGGAATTCCCGTAAACGTGTTTTCATGAAATGCTCGGGTTCCCTAACGGTGTAGGTGAAAAGTTTTACCATTGTGTAAATCTCGGGACCGAGACGATTCGTCAGGTACCATTCAGAAGTCGGTGTGACTAGCTGTTTGGGAGGAGTTACATGATAGACACACACTAAGTCTTATTATATAGATGCTATAATGTATAAGTTCAGGAGTGTCTCATCATCATAACGAAACTTTTCTATCCTGGATACATAAAATTTCTATAGAATTATATATTTTTTTCTGTTCAATTTTATACAAATGTTTAGTGACATTTTTGACGCCTTTAGCATGTCGAAATAGCGTCTTTTCAAGGTTTGTCTGCTGAATTCCTGCTTTGCTGAGTTAACAAGAGTGCAATTGTGTGAAATGGTTAAAAATAAGCAAGTGTTCAGATGTTATTATAAGCCATTCTTATAATAACATTGTATATATAAAGCCATTCTAAATAAAAAGTATACATATTTAATGTGACGAACGAAATTTTAGTAGAAGGGCTACTATATTGTTACGACAGCGGAAGTCACGCGACTCTGGAGTTTCTAGAAGGATCGGGCAACCTCACGAATGTCCCAGCGTTTGCTAGACGCCCTCTTTTTTAGTATATAAGCCGAAGATAGATTAAAGAAAAATAATTAATTGAGTCAAGCGAGCAGTAGGCACCGTAAGTAAAGTGTGTGAATCGCTGTAAATTATAGCGTGTGTTTGTAAAAGTAGTTAAGTTTAAAGTAACTGTGCAAATTAAGTGTATTTCAAAGTTTTTTAACGAGAAAGAATAAACTAGTTTTAATTAAGAAAGGACGTGTATCGCTGAAGTTTCTCGGAAAGAATTTTTACAGGAAATTATCAAACAAGCAGATACGTAACAATATATTATGTAAAAAGACCCAAACTGAGAAAGCAGTTAAACTTAAAGAGACCTGGAATTTTAGCCATAAATACAAAAGTATACTGAGCACATAATTTTCTTGAAAGTGTTCCGCCATGACTGCATTAAATATCACTGCTACCACATCTTGTCACCATAGACCAAACTTTCTACCCTAGATTTCAACTAGGCTAAGGATTAAATGCACCACAAGGAAAAAAAATAAACAAATTTGCAGTTATTCAAGTTGACAAAACACCGTAGGTCCATAATTAGTTGTGTGTGTGTGTTTTTAAGGAGCAAGTTGATGTAGGGGGGGGGGTTGGTTAGACATGCAGATTTTACAATAAGAGATCGAAAGTATAAGGAGTTGTTTTTAGCAGCCCCCGTGCTGCCAAAGACAGCTCAATACCGACTTTCAGAAAGTAGGAATCATTGGTTATTCGTAGAATTGCTATATGAAGTATCCAAAACAAAATAAATGCTGCAATAAAAAGTACACAAACAAGTAAAGTGGTAACAGATGGATTGATTTTAAAACAATTTTCAATCCCTACTTTGGTTGGCAAATTCAGACTGCTTCATTTAACTATACAGATCACAATGCCAATCTTGAAATTATAATTTTTTTTCTTTTATTTACAATGATAACTCCTAATGTCATTTCCAGGAACCAGTGGAATGAACTTCACTTGATATATTATAGATGACAAATTATTTTGACCAAATGTTACACAGTTTGTTCTACATACTGTTCCAAATACCCAAACTATTTTATGTAACTGTATATTCACTTGCTGAACCTTTAACACCTTTCATCGAAACAAAATGACTCACATTTATCAATTTCTCTCTACAGGAATGACCACTTTGTGGTTATTAAGGCAGTGTATTCTTGTTTTTCACAAACAGTGTAAATATATAAATACATAGATAAATAGTTTCAGTAAAAAAAATAAAGAAATTACTATTGATAATAATTATAAAAAGTATTACCATTGTATTTCAAAAGAACGAAAAACATACTATGAATATCTACCAAGGCCAAAAGATGTACATAATGATTTATTCAGATTTATAGTTATACACAGATTTGTTATATGTATGGTTCACATTGAAATAAACCAACAAAAATAATCCTATAAATTCTGAAAGATACAGCCACTTTCTTACTCAGTGGGAAAGCAACTTTTAATAAAACCTGAGGTATTTCATTCTTATAAAGTTGTAAGATGGTATCATTTGTATTCATTCATACAGTTACTTGTATTTAATATTAAAATTTGTTTGAAATGTCATTCAATATATCAGTTTTCTTTTCATCTTAATTTTTTTTCAGCATTACCCAGGTTTGATGAGCAGCCCCAAGATACGGTTGTGTTTCCTGGTCAAACAGCTTATTTTCCTTGTGTTATTCAAGGTATTCCTCCAGCTACTGTTTCATGGCAGAAGAATGATCAGCCATTACAAATGAATTCTTCACGCATGCTAGTCCTGCCAAGTGGTGCTCTTGAAATCAAAGCTGTGAATGTTGCAGATGAAGGGGGATATCGGTGCAATGCATCAAACATAGACAAATATAGAATCAGTGCTGAAGGATCATTATCAGTTAGTCTAGATTATTGTAAGGCTTTTGTTCATAGCTTTTTTTATATATCTATATATAAGAGAGTTTTGATTTTAGTCATAAATTAGTTTAGGGTAGTGTATACATACTTTAGTTTATTTCCTCACCAAATATTAAAAATGTTTTGCATAACATAGTTGTATAACATGTAATTTTCCAAGACTAAGTAAAAGCTGCTGTTATCTTGGGCAGCATATTCTTTTTGAATGAAAAAGAACAAGGGGGATAAGTCTCTTGTGGGCAGTCTGTTTGCACTTTATCACTGTGGGGCTTTGCAATCGAGCAGTTGTAATGTTTTAAAGGACTGGAAGGCTGCTTGCAAGTCTGGTCTTAGGAGGAGCTTACCATTTTGAGTAAAAAAGTATGTACTTGTCTGTGTTAGTTTACCAAGTAAGGTTGCTGCATTTGTAAATATTGATGGCCAGTTCCAACTCAATAAATAGCTTTAGTACAAAAACATATGACTTACTAAATAAAAACGCCCCCCAGTGGCACAGTGGTGTGTCTGAGGACTAACAATGCTAGAACCCGGGTTTTGATACCCGTGGTGGGCAGAGCACAGATAGCTCATTGTGTAGCTTTGTGCTTAATTAAAAATAAACTAAATAAATAGATAAACTATTAGATATTTTCAAAGTCTGTTTGCAATACTTTCACATATTTTGGATACCCGATTATGACGCATTGGTTGAAAAATGCTGCCTTAGATGTTTTAGATTTGCTATTTGATAATAATTATGGATGGTCAATGTGGCTTCATTTTTTAATTTAATATCTTTGTGGGAATTCCTGAAACATGATCCATGACCAAAATACCTCATTATTAAAGAATGTTTTGTTACATAACATAGTGACAACAATGGATTGTTTTTTATATTCAAACGGTATCCCCCCCCCCCGGCCCGGCATGACCAGGTGGTTAGGCCGCTTGTCTTCCAATTTGAGGGTCGTGGGTTCGAATCCCCGTTCCACCAAACATGCTTGCCTTATCAGACGTGGGGGCATTATAATGTGATGGTCAATCCCACTATTTGTTGGTAAAAGAGTAGCCCAAGAGTTGGCGGTGGGTGGTGATGACTAGCTGCCTTCCCTGTAGTCTTACACTGCTAAATTAGGGATTGCTAGTGCAGATAGCCCTTGTGTAGCTTTGTGCTCCCATCCCCATCCCTTCAGACAAGTAAATTTTTAAGTCCACCATTTAATTTTTAAGAAATCATGAATTCCCATACTGGAACTCTTGTAAAGTGGCAGTGAACCTACAGCAAATATGCAATATAATTTCATATACTATACATTGGCTTAATGGAACGTGTTCAGAGGACTGCTGGGATGATTTTGGATATAAAAAGAGTTATCTCATATTTCTCATTTTCTCTCCAGAAAGAGTAAGAGGTGATCTAACTGAAGTTTACAAGATTATCCAGGGGGTTGATAGAATAAGGACTTTTGATTTCCTTGTGCTGTATTCTGCAGACAATAGGATGAAAGAACACAAGTTTAAGATTTTGAAGAGACAGGCTAAGCTACATTCTAACAAGTGAATATAAGAAAAGTCCCTCGATGGAACAGCAGTAAGTCTTCAGACTTACAATGCTAAAATCAGGGGTTCGATTCCCCTCGGTGGACACAGCAGATAGCCTGATGTGGCTTTGCTATAAGAAAACGCACACACACACACACTCTTAAGAAAGTGAATGTTAAGATAGGATTAATAACCATCATAAAAAGCATTTAGTATCATTAAAATATAAATTGTAAACACCAGTCATAGAACTTCCTTCTCTTTTGTATTCAAACTTTCTGTATAATTGTTTGCTTGTTATGTTAATTAACAAAATATAAATTGTTTCCAATACTGATTTTATGATTTTTTTCAGTTGAATCTTATAAAACAAAGAGTCCTGAATTCATTGTCACTCCAAAAAACACAATAGTTACCGAAGGATCAAATGTTACACTAGACTGTGCAGCTAATGGTAATCCTCAACCTCATATCACCTGGTTAAAAAATGGTGTCACTATTGAAATGAAGTAAGTGACTTCTTTCATGAATAGTAATGTGTTTAATACAAAGGTATTATATTTTGTTCCAAGAACTATTACCTAAATATGAATAATTTATAATAATAGTTAGTAAAAACCAAACCACAGATCATGGTCCTATTTTTGTTTTTAGTCTTAACTATTGCCATTAAATTGATGATTCATTCCATTAATTTATTTTGATGACTGTTTGTAAGATTTTTGTTTAAAGGAACACAAGAACAAACAATAAAACACTAAACAAAATAGATAAGTGTCTAAAGTATATAGTCTAGCATGTTTTGTTGTAATGGATAAGGATGCTAAACATATAACTTGACTCCATGATTGGAATTTTATAGTAGTGCTGTGGGGCTGAGGGTTTTAGAATTGAACTAACAAGACACAGGATCCTTTACCTGGATTCACACAATATTTTCTTAATTAAAAAAAAGACTCCCGTGTTACTGTATGACTCACATCATCACCTCAAGTATACAACACACCTAAGTTTCCTCCCGTGCTAACAACGTATGGTAAATCTGAAGCATCATTATGCACATGGATAACACTACATAAACCACCAGCTTAAGCTTGTATGTAACTAGATAGTTTTGCTCGTAAAAGCAACTTTTTTTTTAAGCATATAGTAGCTAGAAGTAGCTTGATGTACATGTTTTACATAATATGCCTATGGGTTTTGTGTTTAAGTGGTTAAACTTACAGGAAGGAAATGTGAACCTGAATATTAAAAGTAATAAGTTTAAGCTCTGAAAGTCTAGGTCTAGACCTGTTCTTTGGCACAATTATTTTTCTGTTTTTAATTCTAAACTTAAAGGATGATTTTTTTTTCTGATGATATGGTGTATTGTTAGTTTAAAGAACCAGATGTGAAAGCTACACTTGGTTTGGTTTTGTTAAGAGCAGAGTGATTTTAATGAATAAAATAGCCTTCTGTTCCTTTGCTCTTACTTACTGACAAATAAAAGGTAGTAATAAATGAAATATTTGTGAAACATACAATTGTATTTATTTTCTCAATTCTGTATGTTCAAATCCTCATTGTTCAAATTACTTAAACCAGATATCAGTCTAGTAGCCTGCTTCAGCACTCTACCTAACATACTGATTGATATATTATCTGTAGTAAGAGAATCAAACCTACTCACAGTATTGCTGTGTTTGGTCTAAAAGAATCATTGATTCTCTGTTAATTCACTGTTTATCTATACACACTTTACCCATGTGTTACTAGCTAACTGATATTGAGAGTTTAGGGATAAAACACATCTAAGAAGAGCTGAGGTGTTGTTAAAGATAATAACATTGATCCAAATAATATGGCAGTATCAGTAGAAGCACAAGATATTTCCTGACCCACTTCCAATTTTGAATACTTAAATCAAGTCATCTGTAATTCTTCCATATTTAAAATGAAAGAAGATCAAAACTTGAACTGTTCTTGCAACGTACATTCATTAACCAATTATAATTCCACAATATTAGATCTAGGCTATTGAATTCATTAGACATTACTGTTAATGTAGGTTTGGTCTTGATTAATAAAATTGGTAAACATGTAATGTTCAAAGTGTGAAGGACAACTGTTTAATGCTGGCAACTTGTCACCTGTGCTTCTTTGTCTTTTTTTTTAGATAGTTTAGTTTATAATGGGTTTATTTCTATAGTTCAAAGTAACTGAAGTAGAATCTTAGTGTGTGTTTTTGTTACTTCAGTAGAAAATTTGAGAATCGCTTCAAAGTACTTGGTGTAGGGAGTTTAGAAATAAGAAATATTCAAGAAGATGATGAGGGTATCTATATGTGTCGAGCAGAAAATCATATTGATTCAAAAGATGTTTCAGCAACAATAGAAGTACAAGGTAATTAGTTTAAACTTATCTTTTAAAATAACAAATATAGAAAAGACATTTATTTAGTGATAATTATTTGCCACTATAGCGTGCAGTCTACAAAGATACTATCATCATCACCATTTTAATGATTCACTAAAACATAATTTCTTGCTAAATGACTTATATCTATCCATGTTTTTGTTCAGCAAATAATAATTATGTAATAAGTTGCATGTTCCAAAAGAGTACCTCCCATTTAGGTTATAATTGTGCTAGTTTTGATTGTTGGAACTTATTTCATTTCAATTATATTTGCCCAAAAAACGTTATGTAATGATATTTTGTACTTTATTAGTTTAAAAGCATTATTTATAATAACTGGTGCCAATTGCAAAAAAAAACAAAAATTAAAATGGTGGTGATGATAGTATCTGTGTAGATTACATGCTATAATAGCACCAATAATTCTTTACTTAAAAACACATTTCCACTAATATTTCAAACTTGTTAGGTTTTGTGGAATTTAAATTTCCTATAATTTACCACTTGTATTAAAGGCATTATTTATGATTTGTGTTCATTATAATGAGACATATGCAAAAGTATTAATTCTAGAAGATAAAGTAATAATCTTATTTAAAAGTGAAATAAATAATGCATTCATATTTACACTTCTTTGATGACCATAAAATCATTTCAAAGCAAGATAGTAACTTCTTGATATGTGATATTGTGGCTTTAATCTTATTAATTTTTTATAAAAATTTGGTCCCCCTAGTGGCACAGCAGCATGTCTGCAGACTTACAACACTATAATACGGGTTTCAATACCTGTGGTGGGCAGAGCACAGATAGCCCATTGTGTAGCTTTGTGCTTAACTTCGAACAAACAAACAAAAATTTGATGATGAAACTATATACATGTTATTCAAAAAACCACTGGCCTAAACTTACAGTGATTTCAGGTATTGTAGCTTTTAGCATGGATTTAGGGGCCATGTCTAAAATTTGATTTTTGAATAAATTTAACTTATTATTAAATAACTCAATGGCATAACCCTTATAACACATAGTCATCAAGGTCTTTCCACATCTACTTTTGAGAAAAGTAAAAATTTTAAATTTCTCTCTCAAACTTTTCTAAAGTGCTAATCTCCATTACTGCTGACAGAAACTCATTCCATAAGTCAGTCAGTCTTTAGAAAACTAAACCTATCTTAACTGGACCGTAATTTATCTTTTACATATTGGATTGCGTATTTGTTGGAAAATAGGAATTATTGGACTATAAATTTAAAGTTTGACCAAAAGTAACTTAATGATATTTTTTCTCAACACTTAGTATGCAATATATGACCTTTGGAATATTTACTCTCTTTAAATATCACATCAAAAAACATTTTGAACCATCCTTTTTCTCAAATATCGTACAAAAGCTCTGTTAGGCATTTTAATTTTCATATATATATTCCACCAATAACTTCTCTTACAGTGCTGTGATCTTGTTAATGTTTAACTTTATGTTTTGTTAAGCTATTGATGCTACCTGCTTTTTCTTATGTAATAAAATTTATGCTTTTCTTGTAAAATAGTTGGATTAGAGTATATATTTGAAGAAAATATTTGAATATTTCCATCTTTTCTTTGTAGTTCCTCCCAAGTTCATCAAGAAACCACACAATAGGTATGCTTATGAGAAAGAAGACGTAGAATTTGAATGTGAGATCTATGGGCAACCTGAAGCAACTGTGCAGTGGATCAAGAATGGGGAACTTATTATACAAAGTGAATATTTCCAAATAGTAAATGGTTACAACCTTCGCATCTTGGGACTTGTTCGTTCTGATCAAGGAATTTACCAATGTGTCGGAAGAAATCCAGCAGGAAATATCCAGGCTTCTGCCCAGCTTATCATTTTGGATCCAAGTAAATATGTTTTACTTATGGTTTGATGCTTACTTTATTTTTTTGTTCTCTGTGTATTTTTCTTTTCAAACTTACATTCATATAGTTAATTATAAGTAAAAGAATTTATACATGAAGTAGAATCTTAAAGAACAAACACTATGAAATAAAATGTTAGATCAAATTTTCTTTATAGAAAGATAGCTAAGTTATTAAATATGAATGTACATCATAAGGAAATGAAATTTATTACTGATAAAACAAAATGGCCATTAACATTATATTCTTTTTTTTTTAAGATTAATTCAGCTTCTTGATGTACTTTTAAGGGACCGGTTTATGCTAGTAATTTTTCATGTTATCCTTTACTCATATGATTACTTTGAAGAGTATTAAAGACAATAAAATGAAAAACTGTTAATACTGAAACTTTGCTAACCCTGTTTGTTTAACACCAGTCTTGTAATACCAATGGGAACAAAAGGTATCAGATTTAAGTTTTATCCAGATCGACTTTTGCTTGCTAATTCACTGCAATAGCAGTAAAATAAAAAGTAGCAGCAGGTATTTTATTTCTTGATTCATCCTTAAAGCATTCACAAATACTAATAAAACAAGAATGTAGTGACTTTAAAATATATTATTTTATTATTACCTTTGAAAAATGTCTATAGGCTAAGGAGAGTTAGACTGTTACAAGTTATAGCATAAGTAGTGTTATATACAATGTTGTGAGAGAAAGAAAACTAAAATATTAGGATCAACTAAAAAGAAATTATCAGAATTCAGATTTTACAACCATAGTACCTGTGCACGTGTTTTGGATCTAACCATCTGATATTTCATCTAAAAGAAATATATCCAAGAGTCCTCATTATTAAAATGCCATTAGAGTATGTTGGTTGTGAACTTTAGTTTTTGCATGGTAGATTTACCAGAAGGTTAAACTTTAATTTTTAATGTGTCGGTTCAAAACCAATTACTTATTTATATTACCATCTTTCAACCTTTCATAGACATCCTTTTGTGTTTTCAGGCTGTTTAATCATCTCCATATATCTAAATCATGCAACATATATTACACAATTGAAAAAAGCAAAAAATAATACTTTGTGATAAACATTTTAAAGCTGTGAAATTATTTAATTGATTAATGATGTTATGTTGCTTTTTAATTTAATTTTTTTAGAACATCAATTAAATGTCAACTTCTGTAGTCATGTTTGTTGTATGTTTGGCTGGTTTAACTCAAATGCTTGAGAGCCATTTGTGACTGAGACAATCAGTTCAGTAAATTATTTTGGAAATGTTTTTCATTCACATATTATGTATTTTTATAAAATTACAAATACAATTTTATATGTAATATGCACTTTTAATCCTTTAGAGTGCTTAAAAGCAGTAGATAAGTTTATAAAGGTGCAAAGCTTGTAATTTTTTGTATTTTTTTTTTACAGTATTTTTATAGTAACAAATGAGAGTACTGGTATTTGTAAAATTTTTGAAAGCATCATTCCATTATTGAATACTGTAAAGAAACAAATCGGAATTTTATCTAAGTTTATTAAATATTAAGGATGCATATGTGTGTTTAGCATGCATTACTACATTTATGCATGTAATTTTTTTGCATTTAAAAACATATTTATTTTGCTTGTTTTTCGTCCATTTTCCTGCACCCTGCCTAACCTATAAACTGACATTATTGTGGCTTTGAATGTTGTTGTTTTTAATAATTTCTTTTTCACTATTTTTGTCTTTCACTATTTTAATCTCTCTTTTTCTATGACTATTTTTCTCAATGGAATCCAAAATAATCTGTCAAATTCTATAAATTCTGTATGGTGACTTGTGATATGAAAAGACTCACCCCGCCCTACCCCTACTACCCACACATCTGTAACTATCCCTCACATGGACGTTATAGGTGACCAACCACTTCAAAAGGAAGTGCCTACCAGTCCTCAAAGAGTAACTGCTGTTATTGTGTCCACACGATTTGTTACTCTGTCATGGCAAGAACCAGCTCTTACAAATGGCTTGATTACTGCATACTCAGTTTATTATAAAGAAGAAGGCTCAAGCAGGTAGGATATTTAGAATATTTGATGACTTAATTCTTTGAAGCTATTTTTTTTCTCTATAATATTGCCCCCAGTGGCACAGTGATGTTTCTGTAGACTTGTACCACCAGAACCAGATTTCCATACCTGTGGTGGGCAGAGCACAGATAACTCATTGTGTAGCTTTGTGCTTAACTACAAACAAACAAATTCTATAATATTATAAATGTTTTAAATCTTTACTGTGTGAATAGAAACAGATGTAATTTTTTCCTTCAATTTAATGAACATTCCTCTGAAAAAAACAATTGAGAAGAATACTTTGGGAGACTGTTTTAAAGAGATTTTCATATTTAATCATATAATAGTTGGCAATTTTAAATATGTTGTTTGATTAAGGAGAATTATAAAACTTGTATTCTAAAGAATGATGAGTGTATATAAACATGCTTTGGATAGACTCACATAACTTGAAACTCTATGAAGAAAGTATTGTATTTAACTGAACCTTGGACTATTCTAATTGTGTATTTTAAAGAATTATGTCAAATTCAGGTATGACAGTACTTTAGTTTCTTATTGTATAGTACAGAGATAAAAAAGAATGAAACTGAACTCTAATTGGAACATACAATAATTATTCTTTGTATATCATAACGGTGCAGTAGTAGAAAGAAACTCACTGAGATATTTACTTTTTCGTATTTTTTGCTCATTTTTCATTATAGAGAAGGAAAGTAACTGATACACTGAAATTCACATTGCAATGTATTTTATTTATCTCTATGGAGAGATAGGACGTAGTTGTAGAGTCAAACTCAATTTAGAATATATTTTTGATAATCATTCATCAAATAATCTGTGGTAAGAGAATAAATATTTACTAGACAGATTATGATTAGAATGTAATTTATTTTAAATATTGTATATTTTAGAGAGAGGGTAGTGAATACAACCAAATCCCGGTTACAAGAAGTCAGCATTCAGGGTCTTCGTCCTTCCACACAATACATTTTTCGCATTATTGCCTACAATCAACATGGACCAGGAAGTAGCTCTGATGAGATTAGAGTTGAAACACAAGCTGAAGGCAAGTTTACATAAAAAAAAGTGTATTTGATGTTTTATTTATTTCAGTCATACATATATGTTTAACTTTTTTGTTTTTTGCATTTGACATTTTCCAAACATTAATTGTTAAATAGAGAAACAGGATAAAATATTGATTTTGCAGAACAGTGAGATAAGAATTGTGCAATAACAATTAAGGAACTATATCTGTATTAAGCAAAAGCTATCAGATAATCTATGTTTTGAAATGTGTTTTTAATATAGATAAAAAGGGTTAAATTTCTATATTTTGATATTAGCAAGGAACTTAACTAAAGATGTAATAATACATTATTGTTAAAGTTTAGTGTAGTGCTGTCCAGTAACGATTTTATAGGAGAAAGTTAGCTAATGATTACGCCCACTCAGGTAGTTAATTTTTATTAGTTTGGCAATAGGTAATTGGCTAGTAATTATGTCCTATCAAGTAACTAGTTGGTAATAGTTTAGTTACAGGCTGTTGGCTCGTAATTATGTCCTGTCAGTTATGCAATAAGTAGTTTACTAATGATTATTTCATGTGATATAGCTAGTTGGTAATAGTTTGGTATATATATTCCAAGTCTCATGAACTGAGCATGATAGTCATTCACAAGTATAAAATCTCAAGTAAGGCTAGAGAAACTCACATTTTCTAATTTGTAAATGCAATCAGTTGTGATTGAGCCAGAAGTGGCCACTTATTGGTAAAATTTATTGATCATCAAGGTAATTCATATCAATTTCTGTCTCAAAATGCTTCAGAATACATCAAATTGCCCATTGTGCACTAGTGGCAAGCAGTTGGCACACATCACAATCTCAACACCATATGAACCTTGGACTTCTCTGTTGACAACATGTAGTTGGCTAGTAATAATATCCCATCAGGTAGCTAGGTAATGATTGTGTGTCATCCAGTGAAAATAGTTTGGCTGATGTAGTTACCTAGTGATAACAGTTTATCAATATCTATTTGTTTAGTAATTGTGTATTATTATAGATCTAGATTGTAGTTTTTAATTTTACTTATTTTTGTCCTGAACAGCCTTTTTCATGGAACAGTATTTTAGCTCAATGTTTACAAAATCATCAAGTAATTATTTGTTTCTGTGCTGGGAACATCAAGAACAGGTTGATATACGTTATTGTTCTATCAATATACTACTAAAACTCTGAGATTGTTTGTTTGTGTGCTTGTCTGTAATTAAATACAGCAAAAACAGTGCACAATAGCACCATATTTGTGATGAAATGAGAATACAAAAAGAATAAAACAAGTTTTGTTAAAATCGGGCCACAGGTTACTGAGTTAGCACCATTTTTGGGGTCACTTTTTGTACATTCCATTATTATAAAACTTTGTTTTCCACCTGATGAATCACTTTAAAATATCTTCTATACAACAATATATGCACAACAGAAGTTAAATGATGAGATGAAAATGTGTTATAACAGCACGTAAAAAGAACAACAATAAAATGGACCTACAATATTATTGACTATTTGCAAATAGTAACTAGGAGACGAGGTAATAAAATAAAAATAAAGTTGAGAACAACAACAAAATTTTATAAACAAAAACCTCTCGCCGAGCATTGGCTATTATATTATTTCCCTGTCAATGTTCTCATCTGCATTAAAAGGCATAAGATGACAAAAACAAGATATTGAAGAATCTATCTATATACTACTAAAACTCTGAGATTGTTTGTTTGCTTATTTTCTCAGTCAAAAAATCATTCACACTACCGTTCACGCTCTTTACGAAACTTCTTACTTCACTTTTTTGAAAAATGAAATGGTCTTTCCTTTTATTCCTGATCAACAATCAAATATCTTTTCTTGAATTATGAATAACACGAATGGATTGAAATATTTAATTCAATTATCTCAAAATAAACCTACATTTCGGTGCAATATTGAAATTAGCTTGAATTCTTCTTAACCTCTGAATAGTGGTTGACCCAACAGGTCATGGTGGTCTAGTATGATCTTAAGTTTTCTGTATCAAAATTAGCTATTTGTAATTTGAAGTTATTACAAATTCTTCTTCATAAATCACATTCTTGACCACTTTTATTGTTTAATTCAATTAAATGCTAAACCACATAAGATAAATAAGCCACAGTGTTTCATATAATTTGAAAAAGAATCCTGATTAGGTTCAAATATTCAGAGAGGTAGAATATTAATCTGATTAATAAAGATAAAATGGTAAACTTGGAATTTTAATACTAATTGCTTCATAATGTGCACCAGTTTCTAGTAAAACAAAGTATGTGAGGAATTATAGTATTACAATTTGTCTGCTCATCATATAATGATACTTATTAAAGGCATCATATTTTGGCATTGTTTGCACAATTCTAACAGGAGCAACATTAAGAAACATATTATAAACTTAGAAAAATTATGCATTCATTATCAGATAAATATCTTTCTATTTAAGCTCAATATAGACAATTCAATTTAAGAATTAGATAAAGGTGTAATGTGTATTTGAGAAAGTGGTTTAGTAATAAGTGATAGTGTGTAAATATGAATTTTTTATAATTTGTTATTAACATTGAACAGCTACAGTGAAATATATATATTCTTTAGAAGTAATCATTCATCACTTACCTTTTTAATAGTGCATGTTCCAGGTCCTCCACAGAACTTGCGTGCACTGTCTACTTCACCTACTTCCATTAAAATTCAGTGGCATGCCCCTGACAAACGTAATGGCCCAATAGATAAGTACAAACTTTACTACATGGAAGCTGGAACTTCCACCGAGCATCAAATCACCACCACTGAAACCAACTACATTATCAGACACCTGAAAAAGTTTACAGAGTATAGCTTTTGGGTAGTAGCCATTAACCAAAATGGGCCAGGTGTAAGCACTAATGAGGTGTCAGCTCGGACATATTCAGACAGTAAGAAATTCATCTTAGTATTCTTAAACTTTAGAAATAATATTCAGTCGGAACATTATTCCAAAATTTTTTTTAAAAAGCATGAGTATTACTTAGTTCATCCTGCAGAGGAGCATTAGAATCATATTGTACTAATTTACAACTTTTATCTTCTGATGTAACTACACATGTTAGATTTCACTTCTGTAGTGTTTTCTTCAGAAATTATTATAGGACTCCACCTGTAAAAGATCATGATATTTCTTATTACATTTGGATCATTATTAATGAAAAAACTTGCATATCCTGTAACAATGTTAGAAGATTGCTTTGGTGATAATTTATCAAGAACATACAATGATATTTCTTATTACATTTAGATCATTATTAATGGAAAAAACTTGCATATCCTGTAACAATGTTAGAAGATTGCTTTGGTGATAATTTATCAAGAACATACAATGATATTTCTTATTACATTTAGATCATTATTAATGGAAAAACCTCACATATCCTGTAACAGTGTTAGAAGATTGCTTTGGTGATAATTTATTAAGAACATAGAATGATATTTCTTTTTATGATATAATTCTAAAGATTGTTCAGTTTTTCTAAGGCTATGTTCAATTCAGTATCATTAAAAGACAGTTTTTTTATTATTTTGTTACTATGACACTTAGTTAAAGGGATAATAATAATGTATCTAAGAAAAATTACACACACATGCATTTATATATATATACATGTTTTCTCCTAATTTTTGTTTTGGGATTGTAATTTTTTTAATGAAAAAAGAAGTTGAAAGAAAATCACTTTTAAAACCTTTTTCATTCCTTATTGAGGTTTCTAGACATCATTTATTAACATGCATTAACGTATGCCCTCTAAACTTTATACTAAAGTTACGTAAGTTGGTTTTCCTTCTATAATTAATGTTTCATGTATAATATTTTATAAATTTCTAGCACCAAGTGAAACACCACAAAATGTCTCTGTGGAGGCCTCTAGTTCCACAGTAAGTTGTAAAATTATATATTTTGTTGTTCAAGATAAATGATTTGATTACAGTTTTATTTACAGTTAAATTTGTAAATTCAGAGTAATCTGTGAAAGTGTTAGAAATTTCACTCGAATATTAATTTTTTTCACCTGTATTGAAGTGTGATATCATGTTGTTATATTTTCATCACACCAATATAATTGTTTAAAATTATTTTGTCAATTACTTATAGAGTTTAATTGTTCGATGGGAACCCCCTCCTAAAGAGACTAGGAATGGAATTATTACTGGATATAAAATTCGTTATAAAGTGAGAGGAAGCCGACGTGGTGAAACTGTGACTACTGATGGTAACAGAAGGCTTTATGCTTTAACAGGTAATCATTAAAATCCAGTTACATGTCTTTAAAAAATTAACATGTTATTAGTTTTCAGTAAGAAGTGTTTTTCAGATAATAAAAGATATTTTGATATTCATATAGATGAAAGGCTGTTATATTGTTCAATATAAAAGGACTATAATATAACGAGAAATAACAGTACTGAACAACAAATAATTTAATATAACATTTTATTATTAGTGTAAGGTCACAAAAAAGAAATCTGAGTAGATTGTATGTTTATTAGTGAAAGAAATATTTTCAGCTCACTTTTTGTTTGAAATTTCAAAGGTATCATACATAAATATTGATAACTATTTTTGTAGTTATTACTTCATATTATCTATGCAATAGGAGTAAACAAAGGCTAATGAAGGGGGTTAAAAGTCCCCCCTTAAGATTCTACTCAGAAATAAGTTAACTGTGGTCATGCAACTCTATTTTTGACTTAGTAATAACTAAATAATTTTGAGAGCCATGTTTCTAATGACACATATAAGTGGTCAGCTAATTTTAATTTTCAACTTATAACTTCTGTATTGTAGATATTAAAAAAGTTCATAAGACATTCAAAGACATATGAGTGTTTATTTGAAGTGCTCCTGATACTTCAGAGATTTTTTCAGATATAGGTCTGTTGATTGTAAAATTAATTTCTACTCATTATTGTTTTTGAGTCAGTTTATTGCTGTCATTCTTTTTGGATAAATATTAGATTTATTTTTGCCCTCAGATTTGGAACGAGGAGGCCGCTATAGTGTCAAGATTTCAGCTCTCTCTGTAAATGGTAGTGGACCATCAACACAGTGGTTTACTGTTGATACATATGAAAATGATCTAGATGGTAAGAAAACTGATTCATTGTAAATGAATATGTCTTAACTGTATGATAGACAGCACTTTGAAAAGTAAAAACTTGGTATTACTAGTATTTAGTTGTATAACTGAGACTTTATTAATGGGTACATATACTTGAAAAAATATTAGTGGAGTTAAATTGATTGTAATCAGAATTATAAAATAACTCGTACACTTATTGTTTTTCAGTTCCATCTGTCCATTTCTCTCCTGACTAACTTATCTGTCAGTCTGTTTATATTGGAGTGATGAGTTTTTATCTGATTTGACTTACTTGTTGAAAACTTTTGAGTAGCAGATATATATATTTTTTGATTATTATTGTATGCATTGTTTGGAACAGAATCTAATGTACCGGACCGACCTAAGAGCCTCAGGGCACGGCCAAGTGCTACATCAATATTTGTTAGTTGGACTCCTCCTCGTAACCAAAACATCATGATTAGGGGCTACACCATTGGTTGGGGTGTTGGTTTTCCCGATGTGTACACCAAAGTTCTTAATGGCAAACAACGTCATTACACCATTGAAAATCTTCGTATGTACACAAAAAATACTTAACCTAACCTAATTTTACAGTTCTTTTGTTAGAGTTTGACTTTTACAATAGTTTTTGTGTTCAATTTTTTTTAATATAATTGTTTATGAGTTTTATTACTTTCTCATCGCTTAACAGTAAGTTGTTTGTTAAAAATTATTGTGATAATTTGATTACTTGTGTACTTTTTTTATAATAATATTTTATTTTTCTAATAGAATATGAACTATCTCTATATATTATTTTTTCAGAGCCCTCATCAGAATATGTCATCAGTCTGAGAGCCTTCAACCAAGTTGGAGATGGCAGACCAATTTATGAAACAGTCAGAACTCATGTGAAAAGCAGTAAGTACTGGGCTCTCAAAGTTTAGAGAAAAGCAGAGAATCTTAAACTATAAACATGAATATATGATAGTTTAGATTAAGCTATAAGTTACAAAGCTTATTTGCCATTCATGTGGCTAGCTAGTAATATTTAAATTACTATGTTATATTTCCTGTCTGGTAATATTTTATTTGTTATAAATTTCTATTGTATTTAAATCTTAGTTATTTCAATTCTGTATCATCATTATATTAAAAAAAGTATTTCCTGTGGTTCACTTCTTTGCTGCTGAAAATCATTAATCACATGCATAAACACTTGTAAATATGCTTAAAAGTGTTTTTTCAATAGGTTTTAATGAAATACCATTTTTTATGGATGTCATTTAGTCAGCCACAAAAAATTTATTAATAACAATTCTAAGACCATACAAACGTCTGAGAGTCATTGAATCATTTACAAAAACAGGTTATTTTTATTAAGTTTATCTAATAGAAAGCAAAGGTGTTACTGCATTGTGTTTGTAACAGATTTCAATTTAATGTTACAAAATTAGAAAAACATAACAATAAATGTCCCAACTATATTCCCAAGTGGAATTTATTAGTTTTTATAGAGTTTTAAACCTCAGAGAGACCAGAAGAGCCCAACTGATAAACCATTAGTAAGGAAATTATTACTGTATCTTAAAAAATTCAAAATTGTTTGAAAATAGATCAAATATATACTTTTATCTTTTATTATTGTGTTTTGTTAATCAGAGTGTTACCTTTATGTCTTTTCTACCTAAGTAAATGCATAAACTGGTAGTGATTATTATTTGAAAAAGTATTTACACAGTATGCATGAAGTCCAATGTTTCAATTTGATTTTACTATTATAATCACAGTAATATTTCATGTGAATATATCTTGAAAATCTCTGAATTTTTTTGTATCATGCATTAGAGAAATTATGTAAACATTGTGTTCAGTAAAAACTTGACTGTTTATTTATATAAAAACAAAATACTGATCTAAAACCATTCCTGAATTATATATTAATAATGAGTTGTTGTGCTGTAGAAAAATGCTAGTTTTTTTTAGTTTGGATGTATGTTAAATTTAGTAGTGAGGGGATTCTTTTTTTGTTAATTATAAAAGTTATATATGAAATAGTTCCGTAATTTGAAACTTGCATAATCTCACTCATCATTCCTTATTCAACACAGCACCTGAACCACTAATTCCAATGCTGCCACCTGTTGGTCTAAAGGCCATTGTTCTTTCTCCAACAACTGTTGTACTCTATTGGACTGACACAACTCTTCCTCGAAACCAGATAATTTCAGACAACCGCTTCTACACTGTTCGTTACACACCATTTACATATGATGCTCATGCCAAGTCCAGATTTTATAATTCTACTGATTTAAACTGTATGATTGATGACCTAAAGCCAAACACACAATATGAGTTTTCTGTTAAGGTGATCCTAGGACAACAGGAAAGTACCTGGAGTATGACTGCTTTTAATACTACACAAGAAGCAGGTATGTGTGAAACACGAAATTAAAGAGGAGAGGGCCTAAACCATTTTTGTCAAATGTTAACAAAAAATGAATTTCAAGTATTATACTTATGTATCAAAGTTTTAACTTTAAAACATGTTTTATTGCCACATTTTTCCTGGTCAGTCCTTGACATCCGTACTATATGATCAATAATAGTTTCAACATGAATCATAAGAGGTACAAAATGGAAAATAGAAAATATAGTAATGGTGAAAACTCGCCAAACTGAAATAATTTTATTGGTAAACATGAAAACAACCAGGCAACAGCCCTTCATCAGGTTTCCAGTGAGAATAAAACTGTTAATAGAAGAGTTTAGTTTGCAGTTTTATTATAAATGGAAACCCAATGAAGGACTATTACCTAAAACGTTGTTTTCATGTTTACCAATAAAATTATTTTAATTTGATGAGTTTTTCACCATTACTATATTTTGCATTTTGTAATTTCCTCGCCTATGCAGTTCTTTTGTTGTCATAAGAAGGTACAGTCTGGTTTATGAAAATTGAAAGTAACAACTCAAATGCACATATTCTCTTTGTATATAAGTGATGGGTTGTCATGAAATTTTGGTTTTTTGACTTTATAAATTTCTCAAAATTTGTCAGTACCACTAGCTTGGTTGAGCATTTTATCACATTTTTAATCCATTCCTGGATAGAATTTCCATGTTAATTAAATTTTGAGTTTTTTGTGTTTTATGTACAATTTTATTTTTTTACTAATGCAGTATTGAACACATTTGTATACAAGATACTACAACTCTTGCACTTTCATGATTTAGATGTATTTAGTTATTTTTGAAATGATGAAGAGGTGATTTATGTATAAATTAAACTGACTTATGCCGAATTTTTAAATACCATTTCCATTATGTAACTAGGTGTTGAAGTTTACCTAACTTGAAAAAATATTATTTCAAGTTGTTATGCTTCTTCTTGTTTCAGAATAATAGTGTGTTAGCTATGATTTCTGAAGTTTTTGCTAAATTTAGTGATCCATGAGGGAAAAACAATCTGTCTAGTGAACAAATTATGATAACAAAAATTATGTTACCTTTTAGTTAAATTTTCAAAGAGCTTAAACTAATAAATAAACCAGCCACAAGATAAATGTTTATCTGTATTTGTAGATTTTATATTTGACCCCATACTTGTTGTTATATTAATCAGAATATATTGTTATTAATCATGATGTAAAAGTTTGGAAGTTTAAAAACATTTCATTGAAACGTAGTGGTTAGATATGTTGATAAGCTTGTTTAGATATTCATTCTTCTTTACATTAAGAAACTGTACTACTTCTGTCATTGCAACATGATACAAAGTGGTAATTACAGATTTATCAGGTAACTTGTTAAAATTTTAATGTGTTTGAATATTGTACTTTTTAAATACTATACCCAAAGAAATTACACAGTGTTATCTGTCATTTCTCTGTAGCTCCCTCTTCTCCACCTCGGGATCTTACTCTTGTACCTTCTGAAGATGATCCTTCAGTTGTAAATCTTCACTGGCAACCTCCAAAACAGCCAAATGGACTTATCACAGGTAAGGATGGTGATAGAAAATGTTAGTAAACATTAAACATATTAGTGATAATAACAGTGAAAAAGTCAACAGTAAAATCTTTGAAATTTCATGAACTGTAAATATTTAAAAAAAGTTATGTAAACACAGCAAATTGGCTCTCACACATTTGCTTACTGTTATATAACACACCAGAAAACTGTTTTAAACTAATAATTATTCTAAAATCTCTATTCTACATTCCTTGTTCTGAAAAGAAATAAGCAAAATACTAATTGTAAATTAAATTCCTTATTTAACTTTTTTAAAGTCATTATTTTTGTAACACTTGTATGACATTACTTTCTTTGCTTATAACTTGTTTAAATATTTAAATTGTTTAATATAGTTTAAACAGCTACTTGTTTATACATTTAGTATTATGCCTTTTCAATACAGTAAATAAAAGTGTTTTGAATATATATCCATGTTTACATAAAACAGTATAGTCAGTTTCTCACAGCTTTGTGAATAATGCATAAAATACACTTTTTAAATTGCCATGCTTACATTCATCTTATTGAAAAAAGTTGTTTGAAGTTATCTTTTATGCAATGATAATTAGAAAGAAAGTTGCCACTGTTAATTGCTTCCAAATATGAACTTCTCTTAAAAATGATTTTTTAAAATATTTTCGTACAAAATAGTAACTTAAATTAGTTATTTATTCAGTTTAGAAATACTGATGTAATTACACCTTTTCCCTTAAGGCTGCAACTGTATTCACATAGAAAACTTGTACTATATAGTTTTTTAACACAGTTTATTTTAACAGCTAGCCAAATATGTGCACATTGAACAGAATTCTTGTTTTGGATATGTTATTATAGTCTGCTTTAGATAATGAGTAGATTTCTAAAAGAAATGAGTGTTTTATTAAGGTCTATCACATTCTTCAGTGAAAATGTAAAAATAAATCAAATATTCTTATGGAGCTACAGGTGTTAAAAAAACTTAATGTTTTAACTTAAGTCAAAACAACATTCAGTTACTATTATCTTCTGTTTTGGTACATTATTTGTAATATAGATTGTACTAGTGTTTGTCATATATTACGAAAAATTGAAAGGCATGAGAGTTTTATTATTACAAGTCATATGCTTGGGTGAAAATGTAAAAGTTAAAGCTAAAATTCTGATAAATATTGTGTTCTTATTTTCAAGGATATGTTGTCTTTTATACTACGGACAATACACAAAAAGATATCAACTGGGTGGTGGAAGGTGTTGTTGGAGACAAAATGACAACGACGTTGAAAGGACTCACCCCAGCAACAACCTATTACTTCAAAATACAGGCACGCAACAATAAAGGCTATGGCCCTTTTTCTGCAGAAGTGGTCTACATGACAGAGAAAAGTTAGTATAATTATGTCATAGTTCTAAAGGAATTTTTGCATTTTTCTTTTTTTTCCCCTTATTAAGTTATGAAAAATGTTGTATTAAAAATGTTTGTTCTTAAATATAAGACAATTACATGTAAGAACTTCAAGCCGTTGAATATTATAAACTGTGTAATTTCTCTAATATATATTCTCTTGTTTTGTTTCTCATGAACTCGGTAAACTACATTGATATGCAAACTAACAAAAACATTTTTAATACATTAATTTATAGGTACAGCACATTCAGCAGGTTCAAAGCTTCAAGGTAAGAAATTATTACTGCTATTGCTTAGTTACTTGTCTTATAAAATAACAATCACAAATTATGGAAGAAAAACTTTATTAATACTCATTATTTCAGCTTCTACCTTTCTCAAATGGTGTACCACTTGGGTTATTCTCTACATCGATAACAATGTAGCTACCCAGAGCCATAAGATTATCAGAAAATTGAGGCTAAAAACTAGACTGGATCCAAAACCATGAAAAAATAAAAAAAGTTACATATTTTCTGTTTTTAAACCTCAGCAAGTTTATAATAAGTTTATATAAGATACAAAGCACAAAATTCCCTCTGACTTGTATTGAAAAAAACTGGTCAGTCTTTACATGAATGCTCATGATATTAAAAATGCCACACAAAAAGAAGGCTTTAGGTGAACTTTTTATAATGTCTTGTAGGTTACCTGGGCTGAACGAGGCATTGGTTTATGTGCTGGACTATGGAGTTGAGGTCTGGGGTTCATGTTCTATTGTCTCTTAAAAATAAATTATGTTCCTATATTGTGGCTAAGGGTGCATTATAAGAGTGATGGTAAAGTCCCACTATTCATTCTGACAAGAGTAGCTCAAGAGTTGTTGATGGGTGGCATTGGTTAGCTTTCTTCCGTATGGTCTGTCACTTCAAAATTAGGGACAGCTAGTGCAGATATTTCTCATGTACCTTTGTATATTCCAAGAAGTGATAGATACGTGCAAAACAACCTTGAATAAAATGTGACATTTTTTACAGGTAGAAAATATAAAGAAGCTCTTTTTATTAGGGGGAAAAGATCCTTCTATGAAAATTAACAGAGGTTGGCCTATGTATTCTATATATATCTGTCTATAGATGTAGAAGAGAATTAATAAATGAAGCAATTGACATTGAAACCTAACTAGATAACCCTCGGATAGCTTTGTGCAAAATCCACAGATAATGAATTACATAAAGAACAACCTTTTAAACTTGAAATATGACAAAGATATCTTTGTAAGGAGAAACAGTCCTTCACTGAACGATAACATATTGGCCTGTGTATTGTAGAAGATAATTCATAAGTGAAGGAATTGACATTTAAACTTAAACTGATTACATTATCTTTACCTTTTATTTTCAATTGTTTTATCCTTTTTAATTTTGCTTGCTTAATTTTGAACAGTTATTTTCTTTGCACATGCTATCTTGGAACAGTTTTATTTATTTTTATTAGAATTTTTGTTTAATTTTGACTAGTGGTGAAATATAAAAGTTTTACTTTAACCTTTATTTTTACCCAATTTCTCAGAATATTTTATACCTGTATCTTTAAATTCATTTCTTCCTCTTCAATCATTGTTGTATTACATTCCATCATCATATATAGGAATATTTTATTTTTGTCTGTATTCTTTTCTTTGTGTGACACATCATTTTAATTGTAGATACAACAACACTAGACATTTAGCTGTTGAGAAAGGCAAAAGACTGACTATTTTTATTCTGGATTTTATGATTGTGACTTTTATAATGGTTTCTAACTTCCAACTTGTACTTATACATCTAAACTGTAATTATTGATAAATGTATGTAAAAAATTATGGATATATATATATATATATATATTTATGATTTGACATTGTTTAATTTCTTACTTAGACAACAATGCTGCTATTATTATTATCAAAATGTTTTTAATATTTTACAAATTGCTACAGTTTATACATACTTTATGATCTATTTGTTATGTATAGTATGTAAATCTGTGATATTGATTTTTCAGAAAATGGCAGTGGGTTGACTAATACCACAGTACACATCATCATTGTTTGTGTTTCTGTGTTTACTTTGCTCTTTATAATGGTTGTTAGTGTCATGATATGCAGACGACAACATGATTGTGTTATAAGACCAACAAAAAAAGGGTAAATATTATATACTTTTTAATAAGTTCTTATAAATTTTTATCTAAATTAGATGAACTTTCAAAAACATAAACCTAAATACATATTACTCAGATTGTGATTATATTATTCAAAGCAGCATCAGCATTTTTTTTTTTTGAAAAGACTTATTTTAATTATGCATAAACAATACATTATTAATTCATCTTGTCTTTAGCCTAGGTGAAAGTAAATGAAAATAATACTGAGATGAGCATTATCTACGTATAATTTAACTTTATTTTTCAAATTATGTTTAAGATATAAATCCTTAATTTTGATAGTTATGTTGAATTTGTTTAGAGGAGGAGGAAAGAATACAGCAAAGGGTAAAGACATTAAGCCACCTGACTTGTGGATACATCATGATCAGATGGAGCCCAAGACTTCAGACAAACAACTAAGTGCTGAGGCACCTATGACTGATACCCCAATTCCTCGCAATTCACAAGATCTCGGGGATGAGACAGTGTTGGAAACACTAGATGGCAGAAAAGGTTCCTACCTAGGTTAGTACTGGTACACAGTGTTTTTTACTCAGTAACCAGAGTTTCATCTAGAACAACCAAAGAAGAAATCTGAATAAATAATTATAGAAAAATTTAAATATGAATAAGGGTTAGTAATATCTTGAATTGGCCTCCTCCTATAAATTAAAAAGCCTTGACTGTGATTAACTTGAAAAAAAACATGTGGATATTACATTTTAATTACTAACATGTTTGATGGTAGTTTCTTAAATTACTATTTTTAAATTTTTGTTCTCACTTCTGCATCAGTTGTCAGGTAGAAATATTGCTCGAAACGTCACATTTATAATATATTTTTTTAATAAGTAGTGTCACAAGTGGCATCTTTAAAAAGAAACAGATTGAAAGTGTTTATCTACCAGTTTGTTTGATATTAAAGAAGTTTTTACAAGATGTATTTATTTGAAATTTAAAAGTAATTCAGTAAACTGTAAATAAATTGTAGTATAGCATGGTACAAATTTTTATTTTTCAGTGGCGTGAAAGTAGGAGTTAGTATTAAATGTTTAAGATTTACAATTTCTCTCATGGGAAGTATACTAATTAAATTGTAAAACACCTGCTCCTTAATATATTTTCTAAAAATACAATTTTAATTGGTAAATCTTTCAAAGATTTCAGTTTTCATCTGAACTAACTGCCTATATATGAAGATATATAAGTACTAATAAAAGCAACATATTTTAGCCTAAAGTAAGCAGTTTCTTATATTTATGATTATAGGATATAATTTTAGGGAATGGTTTGAAAAGTGTGATGTTTATTTAACTTTGTTTTATTCAGTATTTGATTTTGATTTTATTTAAATGTTTTCCTTGCTTCTTTTTTTTGAATGAATGTATATGAAACAGATCCTAGTAATAAAGTGAGCGATAACTTGTCACTCCACCATCGAGCTGTAAGAGCTAAGCCTATCATGATCCCTGTTGATTCACAAGCTCAACTGAAAGAACGTAAGTATTTGAAAATTTCAAAAACATTATCTACAAATAATAAACGTGATAATGCTTGTTATTATTTAAAATATATCAGAATTTGTGGTTAAATGAACTATTGCTCTACTTTAGTATGTTTGTTTTTGTCACTCAGAACAAACATAGATTTACACTTTACAATATCAGAAGTAATTTTAGTCTTTCTTCACCTCCAGTTGTTGATATAGTCACAATTTCTGTATACTTTTCGTTGTATATAACATCTATTATATTTATTGAGAATAGTATTTAATTCTGTTGGTCTTTAAGTATTGTAGACTGATAGTTTTTTTCAAGCATGTTTACTTATTTCAATATGCTACTTCAGTGGCTCAATGGTAAGCTCAAGCATTTATAATGTTAAAAATTGAAATGCCACACTTACAGTTATCACAGTTCAGGTAATACTTTGCTTAGGTTTGTGCTTAATAACAAAACTGAATATTCTTTGGAAGATGAGTTTCTTTATTTGAGTTAGAAAACACTGTTCTTCTCATTAAAGCAACTGTATAATGTGAACAAAACAAAAGATTAAAAGTTTTATGATGCCAAATAAGTAACATGCATCAAGGATTACAATGCTTGTGAAAAGTTTACTTGATAGCTTAATTTTTACCTCATCCTTTAAAAAGTCACTTGGGTAAATAAATGGAACCCACACAGATGGAATTCTTGATTGAATCCAATGATAATTTCTTCTGTTTCCAGAGAATAAAAATGTTACTCTTGTTGGAAATGGGACACTAAGTCAACATTATGATACTGTAAGTGGAGAAGAAAATCATCCATTCTATCCACGAAAACAGTATGGCAGTACTCGTCCGCATTTAACAGTGGACTGTAGTCTGAAGGGTAGGTTCTCACCAAAGGTTATGGAATGACTCTTTTAGAGTGAACTGTAATTTTTTTTTAAGTTTATTTGAATATTTAATGTTTTTTTGAAGATTGCAATACTAAATAAAATCTTCTTAATCATCATTTTTTCATTTAATCTCCTTAACCCTTTCCAGTCCGATACATTTTGTCTGTATGTGAAGCATTGGAGTTTGAAGCTTTGTGTCTTTGTTGATTGATGATTTTCAACATATCATCTTTAATATAAACAAATTTTAATTTTGTATAGTTATCAATTTTACTGTACTTTGTTTTATTCAGAAAACTCACATTTACTAAGCTGAATTTCTATTTCTTGTCTCCCCAAAATGTTGTACTTTGGTACCAAATTACTTAAATTTCCCATCTACTTGTATAGAATATGTCAGTGTAAGAAGAAGAGATACAGAATCATACATTTTATGTGTTTTTTCTTGATTTTGTTTTGTCAAAATTATAAAATTTAATTTGTATTGGTCAGTATTAGCTCTCCTAAAATAAATACAGTAACATAATTTAAGTATCTTTTAAGAATCCCTGAATGTTGATATTAATGACCAAGGACACAGGACAGCTCCAGGTGGCTTCACTGTATTCAAGAAATCTTCAACAACATACACCTGTACATGTTTTTTTCAAACATATGCACAAGTCCATTAAGTGCACTTAATTTCATTGTTATTCCAGGTTAAACTTGCCATACGGTCAAAAATGGCACCTTTTGTGGGCAAGTTGGACATTTTTGCATATTAAAGCTCCTTTTGTAACTATTTAAAGTTAGAGCAGCAGTTATGAGTTTAGTCTTATATTTTAAAATAATTATTAAGAAAGTTTTAATCTCTTTTTACAAGATCACAATAAAGAATGATTATGAGTTATCATTTCACACTTATAAGCCACTTAAACCAGCAAAAGTTGTCATCCTATTTTTATCTTTCCTTTTGAAAGGTATGGGTGCTTTACTACCAACAGCATTTTTGTAAATGCCCAGTGTTTTAAAAAAAAAGCTATGAAATTAAACATGATTATGTAGATATACACGTCTATTATTGAATACAAATTATTGTTAATAGCAAGCTCGAATATTGAATGTGCAAAAAGCCAGTACTAATCACATTTGAAAACATCACAATTAGAACAAGTAACTAGCCTTTATAAAATAAGTATGTGGTGTTTTACTTAAATAGAAAATATATATATACTATCTATATGTTTTTATTCTTCAAACCTTTTTACTACAGAGTTATGAGGTGATGATAAATAAAACCCAGTGTATGACACGTCACATCACGCTTGATTTCTCGAAATAGGAGGAGTCATAAAAGCCAAAATGCATTTATTCAGATAGAATAAATAGTTCGATTACTGTCTGCCCATTACAATTGTAGTGATGGGGTTGTAAGGGATGTGTGTGCCATGGAACCTAAAAAGTGTAGTGAGTGTTGGTATAATAAGCTAAAAGTAAAGACAGAGTGTGAGATCACCTAGCTTAGAGCCAAATACAAAAAGATTTATCATAAAAATAAAAACATCGATTCAATTTGAAACTTAAATCATTTCTGAATTAAGCTATTTTCTGGTATATCACCAACATTTTTAATAAAAACAAACCTCTTTAATCAACAAAGACTAAACTGAGAAATCAACAGTCATCTAAACAATTTTGTTGTCTATACATTTCATTTTATATTTTCAGTACATAGACTAACAACAATATTAGGTTATATTTTTGTTGCTAAGTGACATGACATAAAAGCCATTGTTGGAATGTAGTGTTACCAAAATGCACTGACTTTTCTACATATATTATAAGTTGTTTATCTAACCAATTTTTACCAATATGCCACAAATTCATTTCATGAATGATCATAATTTTGATTGGCTCACAAAGGAATTTACTGATGTTTGATTGCCTCCACTGTACTTTTCTGCCTCTTTGTTGGTCAAGCTTGATTTTGCAAAATTTATTTCAGTTACCTATGAAATGTGAGACTAGGGTGTACTATGGGGTGGGGTGGTAGTACTTGCTCTGTCATTTTCAATGAGCTATATGCTAGTCCAGCGTTTCCCAAACTATGTTCCATGGAACACTGGTGTTCTGTCTGAGATTGATAGATGCTCCTTAAGAAAATCATGATTTTAAATTTTAATAAAATATTTAACACTTTTTGTACAATCATAACTTATTAGGAAATATTTTCTTATATATTAGAATTAGATAATATCAATTTCGCATTGAAGAAGAATTATAGAAGATGCCATATCTATTCTACATAATATCTTAGTGGAAAGGTTTGTACCTAATATATATTATAAGCATAAAAATGTAAAAATTCATTAATACGTAATTTTATTAAATGAATAATATACAAATCAAGAGGTTGCTGCGCATGCAACATACACCAATATTTCATGTGTCTAGTGTTCCATATGCTTTTTCTCAGCTGAAAAGTGTTCTGGGGCCAAAAAAGTTTGGGAAATGCTGCGCTAGTCCATTGTATAGAGTAAACTTGTATTTCATAAAAGTAAAATTATCCCATAGATACACTGACATGTGTCCTTAGTTTATATGTTAAGTAAACTCTTTAATGTACAGACTATTTGTCTTTCTCCATAGTTAAGGTCTTAAAATATCTTTAATGCATGACCACATCAGACTCACTTAAGGCATGTTGCATTAAATTTTATTTAAAATTTCTGTCAGTTATATGTGTAGTACAAAATATGCATAAAATTATCCTATTGTCAATGGCCATACTAAAGTTACTTCTTTTGGAGATAATGATTTGAAGGAGTTAATTGGTGTTTCAGTATTTGATTGTTCATTCAGTCAACTTTGGTAAATGTAATGTGATCATTCATTCAAATTATTTTAAGGATTTAAATGAAATTAAAGAGCAATCCAGATTCTAAAGAGAAAGTCTAAATGTCAATAATATAGTGAACTTAGCAGTAAGTTTACTTTTGAATTTGGTATTATCCATATAACACAGGCCAGCAATGGTTTCATTGACTTGACATTTTTACATGTTCTACAGTAATTCCTGTACACTGAATCCGAAAATGATACCATTTTTCTCCATCACGTACAGATTTTTCACAAAACGTCATAACGCAATACATAAATTAAAGACCACAACACATAGTTTTGTGACTAAAAGACGTAGATTTCACACAAAAAATCAGGATGAATGAGGATGCATATTTGTTTGACATCAATGTCCTTCCATTTTCTTCAGCTTGTTTGTATTTTTGTTAACAAATACAATAATAAAAAATGTTTATTGTGGTAAACGAAATAATTTGATCTATGTAAGAGTTTTTTTTCTTCCCAATTTGTCAAAAATCCTTACTTGATAGAAAAAAAAAATGAATATTATTTTCAAAATCTACGTAGCTGAATTATGGAAAATCCATTATTAAAACTAAAACAACTTTTATGGAGCTTAAATTCACAGGCCTGTGTTATTATTGAAAGACAATTCAGTGTGCAATAAGTTATGTGGTTTATTTGTATAATTTGCTTTTGAAAACTGTATATACCATATATGTTTTTTAAATACATACTTGTAATGCAAGAGGCTTCTTATTTAGTTCACTTCATATTTATATGAGAAATGAAAGACAGTATTTGCATTTAATCATTTCATTTACCTACTGTTTCTGTATGAAGCCATTTCTGGTTAATTCCTATTGTTGTATATACATTTGCTTATTTAATATTAAACCTAAATCAGAAATATGATATAAATTATAGGTAATTTTAACCAACCAGCACTTCTAAACTGTTTAAGGTTCTGAATTTCTTATGTTATCACAGTTTAATGGTACTTAATGTAGTGCACACTATTCTTTATATAGATGACATTAGAATATAGCATGACTATTGTATTACTTTTCGTCCAGCACCCTCAGATATTTCTTCATCCCCTGCAAGTACACCTCCAGTAAAATATGATCAGTTATCAACTGGAAACCCTCCTACTTACAACAGTACCATTGCACCTAGTGACTGTGGCACCAGTGAAGATGAATGTGGAAGTAATGGATCTTTTGGAAGAGGACCCCTAGGACATCCTCTGAGGAGCTTTAGTGGCCCTGAACCTCCAACTTCAAGTTCCTCCCCAAGTACCACACAACCAACTATTGGTATATTGCACTTTAAAATATGTTAGAAAGTATAGAAATGCAATTATTTTTCACTGACTATTATACCTAATATATCTGAACAAATGTATTTTGTAATTATAGTAAAATTTAATTGTACAGTAATGTTAAGGCTTTGATAATAAAACAATTCTGTTTTATTTTAGGTTTGTTTATTTTATTGGACTAACCTATTAATCAGTATCTTACCTCATTTCCAGTCATGCTTCTTTCTTTTTTTTTATATTTAGTAGTAAGACCTATACCCTCAACAAGCCCACTGAAAACAAGTGTACCAAGTAATACGAGTCTTCCAGACTCTAAAACTACAACTTCTCAACATTTTCCATCACTTAATGTACGTGCTGGACCAGCAGCAGCACATACTGCTTCTAAACCTTCGAAGGAGAATGAACTACTGGTATGTAGATTAATAACTGCAGATCATGAGATAGTACTGTTGTCTTGTAGTTTACTCATGTGCATTCATTATATGATGCAAATAGATATATAGTTTGTTGTCGTTTTTCTGCTAGACTGATCTCGTTTCAGTGTCAAATAACAGAAATAATAAAATCTGTTTTTGTTTTTATTATTTTTTTTTTCTACAGAACACTTAAACATACAAGGTTAATGATTTTGTTATTAAATACAATTAATTAATTGACTAAAGCAAGAATTTTAGGTTTTTTTAGGAAGATTAGTAGCTGTTTTAAATATTCTTTTTGGTCTTTAATAGGGATTTATATTTGAAGACGACTTGAAAGTCATCTTTCTTAAATTTTGAAAGTAACTACAGTAAAACAGCTAAAAACTTGTGAGGTCCCCCATATGGCTGTGCAGTAGGTTAAATAGAGTTTTGTATCATCACAGATCTAGTGATATGATACATTCAAATTTACTATTTTTATAGTATCTTGTCAATACATTCACAGTAACTCTGTCCTTCCTCTAGAATAGAAATTCCCAAAGTCTGTTTATTCATAATTCTAGTCAGCTTGTACATTTGAATAAATATCATTTGTAATTGTATTTTTTTTATAATTTATGGCTATATGCTCAAGTCTCAACAATATATCATAGCTCTACTAAAAGAATATGAGAAATCAATGAATTTAAAGCTTATACTATTATTATTGATGGTTCAAACCTTGTGGTGGGCACAGTACAAATGGCCCATTGCACAGCTTTGTGCTTAAGCAAAATGAAAATGTGTGGAAACAATTAACCTTCCTATTGTCTGGTGTTTAATTATCTGTTTTTCAGTTTGCGAGTATGGGAGTTTCACTAAAATGTATTTGTTTGTGACTGTGCTTTAACTGAATCACTGTTTAATTCTGTTTTTTTTTTTTTAAGCCATCTTACAGCACAGAAGAACTTAATCAAGAAATGGCCAACCTGGAAGGCTTAATGAAAGACTTGAATGCTATTACTGCATCGGAGTTTGAGTGCTAATCTTAGAAGGTTTTGAGTGTAGGAAGTTAAGAGATAATGTAGTGGCTGTTAGGGAACACTGCATGATAATTGTACAGTGAACTGTGCCATGAGTAAAAGACCCACAGAACTTCTGTGACATTGGAATAAAGTGTCATAAAAAAAAAAAGTGGAAATGTACAAAGTTTATTGGTAAACTTTTTCATTTTTGGGCCGATCTTATTCATCAAGAATTTTTTTTTATTCTTTATGCTGTGTGTGACTTGATCACAATGTGCCAAAATTTCATCATCTATCACATTATCTTATCCAATGCTGTATGTCATTTCATCTTTGGTTTATGTGCTTGTAAAATTAATACAGCCACTAAAGGTTTCTAAACTATTAAAATGACCAAAGCATGAAATCCAGCCAGTTTTACTTCAGTGTTTTGCTATGAATCTCATACCCACAATCTTAAAGTTCAAAACATTTATTCTGAAAAAAAAATTTATTAACAACAATGAGTAACTGAAAATTGTACTTGAGACTTGGTACAGTATATCTAACCAATATTTCTTGCTATCTCCCTGAAAGTTAAACTTGATGTGACTGCATTTTATTGCCATGATGTTTCCTTTGCTACTAAAGTCTTTGTCAGAAAACTGTGTGAGTGTACAGTTTTAACAAAACTGCAGACATTTTATGTGATCACCTGGCAGTATATATATATATCACAGGATAACATTCATTTGTAAGTACACATCAGCAAAAAGACTGTAGTCTGTATATTGTAGGGGTATTTCTTTATTATGTTCTTGTGCTGTTAAAGTGTATACTTGATGGTAAAGAATTCCTTGTGCCATTAGTGCCATGCAGTGAGTGTAAATATTATTATAAGAAAATATATATATATACATGTGTGTTGTTTGACATCTCTTTGTGTATATATAGCCCATTCTGAGCTTAACATATTTTTTAAATCATTTACTTTTTATTTGCACAAGAACTTGATATTTACTTGATCACAATTGTTGAAAGAATGATGGACTAGATACTTATATGTTACTGTTTCTTTGTGGTATTATTTCATGTTTTATGGGCTAAGTTGGTTTTAAATATTTTGCTTCTTCAAGCAATAAATTTAAAACACTACTTTGCTGACAAAGAGTTGAATTGTTAAAAAACAGTAGTTGGAGTAAGAAGAGAAATCACATTCAAGATCACTGGACAGATTGATTATAAAATCTGTTTTAATTATTTAATTATTTTGTTTATTAAACAGTTACTTTAATGTTAAGGTTGTTTTGAATATATTTATTTTTCAAGTGAACAAGATAAATATCACTGCAAAGAACATTAGTGTAAAACAAATGCAGATAAAAACTGAAGAATAAACATGTAATATAAAACCACATTAATAGTTGGATACTAATACGAGTTTTGCTTAGAACAGGCAAGCATTTTGTCCTTTGTAATAATTAACAGCATTTTTTACCCTTATTCAAAAGTTTCATTTTATCTTAAAACTTAATCCTGATAAATTGAGGTGCATGTTAAAATAATTTGAAATTACATAATGTTGTTGTATATACAGCATGTTGAAAAAAAAAATATATATATATATATACGATATGAGTTAAATATTATTTTAAAACAGTCACATAGATTTTGAATTGTCATTTTTAGACAAAAATTTTGAATTAAAGTTAAATTATTCATGGTTATAAAACTTTTTATACACCTAAATAAATGTGATTCCCTAAAATAACATTTGTGTGGATAAAAAAGTTTATAAAGATAAGTAATTAACAGGAATACATCAAAATGAATACAATGTTTTCACCTAAAATGTTTATACAAATGGATAATTCATTCTGAAATTGAACAGAAGGTTTGTAATTGCTAGAATTGAACCTAGCACCATGCATTGCAGTGCATTGATTGACTGGCACTGATATTGAACAGTTTTATTTGATTTATCACTTTGACTTGTATTACAAAAATATTCTATAAGTATTGTAATAAGAACAGATAAAAATAAAGAGGAAATACTACTAATCTGTAGAATAAGTTATATTTTCCAGTAAAACTAAATCAAGTTGTATTTAGAGAAAATTTGACATCATCTGTATAAAGGAAGTGTTTTGTTATGTATACAAAATTAGACACACTCAAAAAATAGTGGGATTTGAAAGTATTTTAAATTTTTAAGTTTGTAGTTTTTTTGAAACAGTTTGAAATTGAAGAACACATTATAAGTTTTTAATATTTTATTTTCCTTTATGTTAAAATGTAAGATCAAAATTATTAATTCAGTGCGCTTTATAGGTTAAGTTTTTTTTTTAAATACCGTGTGCTGTACAAGCTAATAAACTATTTTAATAAAGTTATTATTAACAGATAGCTCAATTCAACTCTCTCGAGGTATCATTCTATTTTATATTAACTAAACATTGTATGTTGAATAGATACACAATTCTAATTTACCAAAATAGGAAGGGAAGAGAACAGGCATGCCAGAACCATTTTGGGATTTGGGGGGGGGGGGGCTAAATGTTGAAAGGAACATAATCATCAAAATGAAGCCAGAACTTTGATTGCTACCCTGTGAGTGCTAAAGCGCTCACCCTTGCGTCTTGGAGTCCAGGAGGTAAAGCCCCCAGAAGCTCTAGCATTTTTTTCCACTTTCTTGATAGGAATCTATTCTTAAATGTTGCCTAGTTCAGTCAAAATTTTGTTTATTTGTGTTGAAAATTTTCTGTGTGGTAAAAAAAAAAAAAGGGGGTGGGTGGGCAAAAAAACATTTTCCCCCAATGAAATTTTAGTTGGGCTGCTGTCCCCACTTCCATGCCCTTTGAAAGAGAAAGAAGTGCACTTATTATTATACCATTAAAAACATTGAAATAATTTTGTGGTAAAAAAAGAGGAGGAGGGAGGCAAGAAAGCCATTTACCTCCAATGAAATATTAGGGGGCAGCTGCTTCTCACTTCCATGCCCTTGGAAGAGAAAGAAGTGTACTTGTTATTGCACCATTGAAAACACTGAAAGAGTTGTAACCTACAGTGGGTTGAGCATGACAAATTGTTTGCATGTCATGTTTGGGTTGTGAAGATTTAAGATATGAGCTATGATATTCCACTGAACATGCTCTATGCTTTCAGTTGTGGGGGGAATTTTAACTTGACAGTCAATATTGCTATTTGATTAAGAGTAGCCTGTAGGTAATTAGTGCTGCTGACTGATTGCTCAACCTTTGGTCAATAATTTTGAATTGATGTGTTAATATAAATGGTGTATTGTTGTTAATAACTAAATGCCACAAGATATATGAGTGAACTAATTAACCTTAAGGGTCCCTGACCTGGGTATTTAGCCCATGTGTTGCATAACGTGACACTTTGATGTAAAAATATCATCTAAACCTATGGTGTATAAACTTTGATTTATGGCAATTTTATTCTATAAATGGTTGACCATAAAAAGAAAGCTTTAAGTATTTCTTACTGGAGTATTATAAGTTGAAGATTTATGAATATGGTATTACAAGAAGCACAAGATAATATTAGACTAGACTGTAATCTCGGAAACAATCCTCTGTGAGAGATCTAACTGATTTTTGATGCATAGAGCATCAAACTTGCAAATATGGTCACCAGAAATATTTGATATACCAACAGTGAATGCATAAATATATTTGCAAATTCAAGCTATGGCATAATTCCTTTTCAGTTTGTTAAGAACAGTCAGGAAGTAGCAGATATAACAATGATTTTACACATGTCCAAATTGATGCCAACAATGTGGTTGGTGCAGCCAATATGCACTTATTCTTTTTTCTGGCTCACTGTAGAAAAATGAAATGTAGGCAGTCTTGGACGAAAAGCTGGCATTTCAACAGAACCCAAATACTTTCCCATTCACACCACTTGGGAACGACTACAATATGTACCCATTATTTTGGAAACTCTGATTCCATTTTACATTCTAACTGGTTGTACACAGCAAGAAGACCACATGAAAAGTTTGGCAACACATCATCTCTTGACACACTTTGGAGAGGATGAATAGAACTCAACGAAGGTGAAAGGTGCAAAAGAGTTTATTTGTAGGATGTATGGCTTGCCAGAGGTCAACAGCACTCGCAAAGCATGTGCCATTTTAATAACATGCTTCTGATTAACAGAATATCTATAATACTCATTTTTTTGTCCACATACTCATCATCAGACAGTAGTTTAGAGACAACTGGCCAACTGCCCATATCTAATAATTCCCCCCTCCCCTCCACATAAAAATGAGGTGGAAACAGGAGGACAGAGTTCTGGTGCCACAGCTTTTGTCTTTGCCATCAATATTTGTAAACAACATGTATGCAATATTCTTTGGCTGAAAAATACATGTAAAAGTCAGCAATGCAGTTGCAGTACAGCACAACTTGTCTGTACAAAAACATTCAAGTGTAGAGACTAGAACATGATAGTGTCAATGTACCTGCCAGTTAGTGTTCACTGTCAGAACTATGTATCATAATCAGTTACCTAAAAAAGATGCTGATTTAATCTACCACTATATACCATAATTTTTAAATATTGTGTCATTAACATGTGCATTAAAATGTTTACTAATAGTTTAGTCCAGCAAATGTTTTTCCTTGGTTGAAAAACAGGTGTTTTCATATTATTTTTTTCTATTTTTGATAGTTTTCAGCATTTATGCTTTTGTTTCAGTGTACTTATCCTCAAGTTGTGACACCTATGTAAACTTGCCCTTTCATGGTTCTATTACGTGTTAAATATTTATAATACTTTTTGCAAATAAGAAACTGAAACTATATATCATTTTGTTAGGTCCTAAAGCTCATTAAGTGATTAAGGTCCATCGGAAGTATGTTAATTCTAAAAGAAAGGGAAATAAAATTTACTCTTCACTCGTTTCCATGTGCTACTTTGTTTTACATGCCTTAATACTCAACATACAGCTTGGAAAAACCATATTTGGATTCAACATACCCAAATTACATTAATGAATTTCTAACAACTCGACAAGAAAAGCCCCTCAGTGCCACAGCGGTATGTCTGCGGACTTACAACGCTACAATCCAGGTTTCGATACCCGTGGTGGGCAGAGCACAGACAGCCCATTGTGTAGGTTTGTGCTTGATTACAAGCAAAGAAACGACAAGAAAATTCCTCTTAAAGTTCACTTTTCAGAAAACCCAACTACTTTACATGGCATTACGAAATATTTGATTGATGTAGTCAACTACGTCACTCTTCTGCAACCCCATCCAAAGTATTAGCCCCAAGAACTTTTAAATAATTTATATTTCATAAATCACAATACAACTTTGTAATGTACTTAATTTTCACAGTTACACACACTATAGTTCACAACAATTCACTCACTTT
>NW_013665741.1:105821-113674 GCF_000517525.1 Limulus polyphemus
GTGCTACCAGCGTCAGTTGACGCAACGCTGTCGTAACACACTAGCGAATCTTCTAGAATATTCGTCACGTGACCCCGCTGTCGTAACACACTAGCGAATCTTCTAGAATACTCGTCACGTGACCTCCCACTGTCGTAACAGTATTAGCCCCAAGAACTTTTAAATAATTTATATTTCATAAATCAAAATATATCTTCTACATACACACCTGTTAACATGGATCCAGTTCTAGAAATTAAACAATGACTATTTCATTATCCTCCCCAACTACAATACCATTCAGTATGAAATGATAGGTAACCAAACAGCCACCCTGAAGAATTGATACTCTTCATTAAAGCACTTGTACGTTTTTATCAGCTAGACATAGTATGCCGGCTGTTCGTATAAGATGAATACTCTAAGCAGACGTGATGTGTATAACATGTTCTATTAACTAACAAGAAGCAGTACTACATAATATTAGTAAATTAATTTTAATCATAAAGAAAACAGTCTCAGGTTTACTACCAAGATACAGTCTTTTACATGCATCCATTTTTAATAAAAACTCCTGTAGTCATGAATATGAACGTCCTTCAGTCATTAATCCATTTATTTTGTAATTTATTAGAACATAAACTTTTTACCGCGAAAGAAACAGATGAATGTTACTAATAAAAAATAATAAAAGCCCACGAAACTTCCTGACTTCAACTTGGCTTTATTTCGTAGTATTCAGGTTCAATGGAAAATTCTAAACGTATCTACAACATACAGGTTAAGGTTAGTAAAGCAAAGAATGAAATGAATACAAAAAGTAAACAAGAACAAGCACAGGTTTAACTTGAAAGATAAAAATGATTTACTTGCACACAACCACACGGTGAATTGCTACCTAACCGGTCAAGTTTCTTCTTCTGGTTGACAAGTGCAATCAAGTTCATGATCCAAAATTAAGGGACAGAAGTATAGAAATACCTGACATGCATACCCGAGCAAAACAAAACAAGATATCTCACAAATCCACAGGTTAAATGTTTCAACAAATGTTCTACAAGTGTGGTAATTTTTGGGGCATGGATTTTCTACAGAGCAGTTTGTTAGGGCTTGCTACAGGATATTTGGAGGATATCGTCTATGGAGTACGTGTTTGTGTTTCTTCCCGAACTCTTACTGAGTTTTTTGAAGGAGTCGAAACACAGGATGTGCACAAGAAAAAAAGAGCATTCGGAAAAACATTCTCGAACACAAAGCAAAGGCAAGTGTTTGTGTTGAACTGTTAAGAGAAAGGTAAAGAAGTACTTAATATTTCTTTTGCCAGTCCAGTGTGAGCCTCCTTGTAAGATACATCAAAACAAAATCTAAAATAACCACTTACTGTTAAAATGAATCAAACACTGTAGCTTTAAACAAAGTAAAAGTTAAACCACGTTTACTAAAAGTTAGAAGTCATCATTTAAGCAAAAGTGAAAGTTAGCTAAGATCAATTAAAGTTACAAGGTCTGCAAAAGTTCCTCTTAAAGGTACAAATCTGACTTTAAATACTAAACACAATGACATCAACAAAACCAGGTTTTCACACGACCACCCCCACACATGTGACCGTTGGTCAATGGAATCCAAGCATAAGGCCGCGGAACCTCCTGTCCATTATCCAATTCGCCGACAGAAAAAGGCAGCCTCCTATCTTAATACACCACGAGCTATCTTTCCTGTAGGAAAACGTGGTTAATTGTCAAGTAGTGTATCTGTGTCTCATTTGCACCAGCAAAAGCAATGATGAGTTGTTTACTTGAGTGACTATATAAAAAAAACTGAAAATAACAAACTGACAAATCTTATCCCCCACGTTGTTACAATCAGTTCTGCTACGTCCAGTCATTTTCTATCTGCCAACCATGCGTCTTAATTAATAAAAGTCTTGTAATGTAATTTCCATTACAAAGATAAATGTTCCATTGTAAGTCTGTTATATATAAAACTCACTCCTACTTCATGAGGCTTTTCATAAGCCAGTTTGTGTATGAGGACGAGGATTTCTAAGCACCCGTTTCAACTGTCCGATTGTACAGAAATATAGAGGCAACACTTCTGATGACTGGACTTGCATGTATTCGTGTGGAATACGAAGAATACATGTTTCATTCTCCAGCTACTTTAGATATACGACAGTCGAATGATTATGTCATGGAAATAGCTTGTGTAAACATGACTTGTGTTGCTTTTCCAGACGGAGATCATTCTTGATCATGATGTTTGAAGTGCATGGATGGCTATTGCCACCGAACTTTGTGTTGATAGATTCTCACCTATTACAAGACGCTGCACATTGCTGAATACGGCTGGGATACAGTTTGTTGGCCTCTTTGCAAATGGTTCTAGTGGTCCAATTTAGCCCACATTCCTTTGGTTTCCAACGCTATTAATTAAGAGGTCACCATCAAGGAAATTCTAAATCTCCGATATATACTCATTGTTATTATCTGAACGTATGAATATTTTAGTCAGAAAAGAATATTACAAACCCTTCCCTAAATATATCCATTTTCGGTGGCATCACACTATCTACGAAACGCCAAGCAATGTTAAAATGTACTTCTGAGACATGCCATTCCACAGCGACTTTATATTGGCTAAGTTCGTCACATGTATTTGCTGATGTGCATAATCAAACTTCCTTTAATATTACGTGCCCATCCATCTATAATTTATATTATTAATATACAAGCTGGTTTGATTTGGTTGTTATTAAGCACAAAGCTACACAGTGGTCTATCTGTGCTCTACCAATCACGGGTATTAAAACATGATTTTTGGCGTCGTAAGCTGGCAGACTTATAGCTGAGCCACTGGAGAGTAAGAAATACTAAAAGCAGGTATTACGTAAGGATACTAACAAATTTAACTTTAATTTCTTAAATTGACAATTATTTACCTTTTATTTACACACTTAAAATGTTTATAACAAAAAGTAGAACATTACAACTAAAAAAAATTAACTAGTATATAATTTAGGCTAAGAGATTCTTCAGTTTTACGAGGAATATTGAACTTCGAGTGCGAATTTATCTTATCATTCTAAAAGATCTCCATATTAATCAATATGGGTTTATATAAAGAATTACTTACAATGCCAAAGAAACATATTGATAACAAGACAAAAGTTTATGTATTAAAAATTACAGTTAATAATTGACAAAAAAAAGGTAAAACTTGTAATTACGAATTATTATAATTTGTTTGCTAAAACACTCACCATGTAGCGTGTTCGTCATATCAAACTGTATATTTTTTAGCCCAGAATATGTGTTTGATGTGAATCGCTTATCGATTGTAAACATGGCATTGAAAGGTACGTTGTTAGTAAGAATAAATATAAATTGATATATTTATTTGCATTTTCTTAATCACTAAATATAAAATTAAGTATTTTGGTGGCATAAACTAACTAAAGTAAACATGTTGGTAGTATGGAGGCGTGGACTATTATTTATATAAATAGCAATCCAGTTTAACGACAGGTGACACTAGGTGTCTTTAATATATTTTGTTATTTTAGTAATTTTTATTATTGTAATAAGTTTCATGAAGGCATTGATTAACATTCTTTGATTTTCGCTTTCACAAGTAGATTTTGATATAAGGAGAAATTGTTTTTTTCTACCTTACAATATGTACATTATTTATTGAATTTACTTTTGTATATAATATCAACATTACAGAAGCAATCACCAGAGGGAGGCAAGTCTTAAAAAATTCCATCATACTAGCGCGGGAATTTCATTATTGTGAGTATTCCTTTTCTAAGAAGATCATGCCTGCCCAAGATAAAATGGTTTTGAAATTTTCAAAGTTATCTTCAAACGCACAAGCTCCAACTAAAGGCTCGACTCATGCTGCAGGCTATGATTTGTATAGGTAAGCTTATCTAGAAATGTCTTTGTTTAAAAATTAATTTCATAACAACTGTTAAATTTTGGAAACTTGAAACACTAAAACTTAAAATGGTCAAAAATTCAAATTCAAGAGAAATTTGGGCTCCAGTACAATTGTTCCTCTGTTCCTTCTCGTCAACTCTGCTTGTGAAGTTTTTATTTTCGTTTTTTGAATTAACTAAAGTTAAATGTAAAAAACAAGTTTTAATTACTATTGCTAAAGTCAGTACTGAGTTAAAAATCACTGTTTCATTGCTTACATTTTCAGCTCTGTTTGCTTCGCATTGTTGGAAAATAATTTAGTTAATATAATTTTTTTAAGTAAATTTTCACGTTCATGTAGACGATTTAAGATTATTGACAGTTAGTAGTTTATGAAGAATTCCATTCTATTAATAAAGGTGCATCACCAGTTTTTTCCATAGAATATTTTATTTGGTGATTGACCAGTAAATTTTTTATCTTTGTGTCATGTCACATTAAATAAATGATAATGTGGATTATTAATTTTATTCCAGTGCCTATGAATATGTAATTCCTCCAGCGGGTAAGGCTGTTGTAATGACTGATATTCAAATTGCTGTGCCAGAAGGATGCTATGGACGAATAGGTAGCTTAGCTGTTCTGTTTCTTAACTTCTCAGCTTCTTAAGTCATTGTTGTACAATATAATGATTAAAGTATTTTTAAAGTATTAAAGGCATACTTCAGTTTCTTCTAACACACTGAAACTGGTGCTCTTCCAACTGAACAGGGCAACATCAAAGCAGACAACACCTATCTTAGTTATGACCTATTCCTTACTTACTGAACAATGCTTGTTCTAGAGCTTTCATCTCAACAAATTTCACTAACAACCAACACAAATTATACAACTTTTGAGTTCCACATTGGGTGTCAATTGTAACAATTTTCATAGATATAATATTCTGCCCTGACTGAGGTTTCAACTCAGGACCTCCAGTTTAAACTAGCAATCTTGAGATTGGTGTTCTTTCAGCTGAACATCTTTATGATATATATATATATATATAATAAAAGTTTTTAATTAGAAATACTATAATAATTTCAGAGAATTTTCATATTTAGTGTTTTCACAGGGTAAGTTGTAATTTTTTACAGCAATGATATTTTACATATTGATTTATTTCAGCAAGCATAAAATACTCACTAAATGTATATTTATGAAAACATTTAATTTTATATACCATATGTTTGTGTATTGCCAAGTGCTCACAGTTTGTGAAACTTGGTTTTTGGAAAAAATTGTTTTAAAACTAGTCATGTTCCCATGTATCTACAACCTATTTTGAGTTGTTCATAGATTTTTGGCTAGGCAGTTCTACAAGCAAAATACACTTGGAACATTATTTTTATAATTGTAATCACTATAGTAATAAATTGAAATATTGAAAAGTTTCAGACTTCCTTAAATTTCTCTTTTTCTTTCTTAATGTGTGCTATTCTTAGTGCTGGCTAGGTGTGGCTTAATGGTTGATGTGATTGTACTGTTACTAGTTTGGAGTCATGGGTGCATTATAAGAGTTATGGTCAAATCCCACAATTCAATCAAACAAGAGTTTGTGGTAGGTGTTGTGAATTATCTGTCTTCCATCTTGTATGTTAGTTGAAAATTAGGGACAGTTACGGGCAGATAATTCTTGTGTAGTTTCACAAAATTAAGGAGCAGACTTTATTGTCTAAGGTTATGATTTTTTGTGTTTAGAGCATCAGGTACACTTGACGAATAGAGTAAATAAACTTGTATTAAGACGGAGACTATTTCAGTCATTATTTTTTCCTCATTAAATTCCAATATTTAAGAAGTCAGTTGCCATTTTCCTGAAGCTTTTATTCTTCCTTTGTACTGTAGTCTGAGTTGCAGTTTGAAGTCTTTCCATAAGCTATTTTGTGTATCACATGTTCGTTGGCATAAACAATATTACATTCAAGAATTAATACACTAAAAGCATTTGGCAGGATGTGGAATATGATCAATAGCTATTAAGGTCACTTGAAACTTCATAGAAATATATCATGACACTTTTGTGACAAGTAAAAAGACACATTATACCAAGGTATCAAATAAGAATCAAAATGGTGGCAAGCTGTTAAAGCATAATGTGAGTTTACATTTATACTTTTACATATTTTCAGAATCTAGTAAAATTTCTAATTTATTATAGTGTTAAATATTAAATGTCTGCATTTTTTATTTTATTTATTTTATACAGCACCACGGTCAGGATTGGCAGCAAAACACTTCATTGATGTTGGAGGTGAGTGTACAATACTTACTTCAACATTTTTACCTCTTACTATATTTGAAAGAATGCCTGTGTTTTTAGATAAGTGTTTACATTGATTTAAGGCAATGTATCAGCATGAAAGAGGCATCAGAACAGTGGGCTATGAAACAGTCTGGTACCCTGTGCTTATTGTCATGGTATTTTATTTGTATAACTTTTGTCTTGTGAAATTCATTCTGTTAAGGTTTATTTCCTGCATATAAACAGGTTCGATATTATTATTATATATTTGTTTTTGCATAACAATAATAATTATTATGATTAAAATTTAAAACATTGCACTGTTACAATGTTTTTTATTTTAATTCTAATTTTACATTTTGTAGCTAAATGTTCAGTTTTAAGGAAAAGTGTAAGGAGTGTTTTGTCAAGACACATTTATTAAGATTATTTTCAAATGTATTGGTACTTTTTTTGGTAACATTCAGTATTCTGAGTTTATATGATCAAAACTTGTTACTTTATTGAAAGAATAGCTTGATACATCATGCCAATAGAAAAACATTTGAAGTATTACTAAACTCTGCCATCATTCCCATATCAAACAATTGAATAACTTTGTCATGACAAATTTGTTTTAGTGTAATTAATCTTTGAATTATAATATGTAAAATCAAATCAGTATCATTTTGTGTCAGAGTTTAGATACATTATCTAATTTTGACATACCTTGTTATTAATAAATATAATTTTCATTTAGGTGCAGTTTTTTTTTAGTTATTCACTTCTTTACTTGGATAAGTAGAGAAATAGTAATTTTTTGTATGAGTTAAAGTTTAGAGAAAGGAACTGAAAGCATCTTTTTCTTTTTTTTTTATTAGCTGGTGTCATTGATTATGATTACAGAGGCAATGTCGGTGTTGTGCTATTTAACTTTGGAGAGAAAGAATTCAAAGGTATGTATTAACACTTGATGCTTGCTTTAACCCTGATATTAAGTTATTGAGTATTAAGTTGAAGTGCTTGGCAGAGAGTAAGTAAAAAGTTTCTGAGTTTTTGTTTGTTAGTAAAAATAGTTTACTTACTTTAATATATATTGTTTTAGAAGCTGTGTGTAATAAAACTGTTGTATCTTGCTCAGTTGTGTAATATGTGGCATGACTTCTGAGAATGTTTATTTTATGACGACTTTCTAAACTACATTATATTATTTTAGACTATTATCTCTGTTACTGGGTGGTGATTTTGCTATATTTTTATGATTGTTTGCCAGTTTGTTATAAAAATGAATATTTACATTCCAGTAAACAAAGGTGATAGGATTGCTCAACTGATATGCGAAAAAATCATCTACCCTGATCTAAAAGAATTACAGGTAAGAATGCTTGATCATCCTTGTTTGTTGGTTAAAATTCTTCACATTATGTTATACTACGTTACATTTTGGTAATTTAACATGCCCCTCAGGAGCCAAGGGGTGTCTTTCCACCACTATTTGTTGAATATTAAAAGTAAGTTCAATCCAGAAACATCCATAGAGAGTGGTTTTTGGCATATCTTTCCAACACAAGTTTTTGTTTTTTAATTGATAAATTTTAAAGTGAAATACAGCATCCTCAGGTATTCATACTAGCTAGTACTAAGGTCTACCTGCTGGGAGTAAATTCAGCATATATCAATAAAGCCAC
>NW_013665741.1:114674-124348 GCF_000517525.1 Limulus polyphemus
ATTTTCAGCATCATTAATTAAGCAATTGCCAACCTTTTATGCTTCTGCTATCACCTTTTTATGTTTAGCTTTCAATTGAGATACGAATGATTTCACCTGTGATTTGGTAAGGAAGGTCGAAGCATCACGGTAGTCAGCAGTAGGATGAGCAGACAGGAAAACTTTGAAAGCAGCTACAGGCATAACATAATATTGTATTTAGCTTGCTGCACAATATTTACCAAGGTGGTTCTAAATGGTTCTTGAATACCCCTGTGTGTCATTTGGGGACTTCCATGCTTCTTGTGCTTGGGTGTTAAGCTCATGATGTGCTGAAGGATTTCAGTCAGCTTACCACTTCAAATCACTTTTCACAGCCCCAATGTTAAAAGAGTGTAGGAAATACCTTCTTTTTAGACAATAAAAATGTCCATAAAATTTCAGTTCAAATTACGAAAAACCGTGAGGGTCCTGTAAATAAAACTTTTCCTAATACACGTTTAGTGATCCATTTTTACTTTTGAGATGTGGTACCCAGTTTGTTGGGTTTTCTAATTATTTTATTAGAAACAGATAATAATATTAATAATCTTGATTTTTTTTAAGTTTCTTTGTAGAAGAAATGTGATCATCTAAGGAATTGCTTAAAACTGTTAGTATACTGTAGCCAACTTTGTTTTTAACATGCAGATTTGAAACATTTGTCTAGTGGAATTTGTATTCAATAAACTTTTCATGGAGAGTTTCTTTCTATCATTAAGATTTTTACTCGTATTATAGAGGCAAGTGACTGTTATTTATTTAGCTTTTGCTCAATACCTCAGTGTGATTTCACCATAGTGTGAACAATGTTTAGAGTGTTGATGTGCAAGACCCTTGAATTAGTCCTGAGTAATCATCTGTTTCCTCGTTTTAACAGTCACCAGCTTGGGACTTATTTATTTTAATATAATTGTATATTAACTGTACACAGTGAAACATACAGGCTTATATGTTTTTGGTGAGTCTTTTCTTGAAATTGTACCCTCAATCCTTGTAATTTTTTCTCTTTAGTTTTGTTGGGATAGTGTTAATGCATTTGTCACAGCCTGCTATGCCACTGTTTGATAACCTGTTGTTTGATTTGTGTTATCTCATGAAATTTGTCCTTATGTGAAGTTTTCAGGTATATATGTCATCTTGTAACCATCATTGTTTCGGCAGATATTACTTTCTCTTGGAATGTGATTATATCATATTAAAGATGGGCTAATTTACAGAATTCATCAGTTTAAAAAGAAATGTTCCATATCTCAGTGTGGTCTAAAAAAAGAAATGTGATTATATCATATTAAAGATGGGCTAATTTACAGAATTCATCAGTTGTTTAAAAAGAAATGTTCTATATCTCAGTGTGGTCTAAAAAAAGAAATGTGATTATATCATATTAAAGATGGGTTAATTTACAGAATTCATCAGTTTAAAAAGAAATGTTCCATATCTCAGTGTGGTCTAAAAAAAGAAATGTGATTATATCGTATTAAAGATGGGTTAATTTACAGAATTCATCAGTTGTTTAAAAAGAAACGTTCTATATCTCAGTGTGGTCTAAAAAAGAACTTTTTTTATTCTCCCTCCACTACTTTATTCTTTTAAGACATTAATGCAGAGATTATATGCATATTATGCTTCATAAGACATCGCAAGATGTGTTTTCATTAACTTTATATATTCAGGTTGCAGCTGCATGTGATTCACTGACTTATACTTGTATCACTTCAGGTAACAAAATCAATAATTTGTTGCTTGTATCTCATTTTCTAACAAATATTTGAGAGACTACAGTAGAGTTTGCTGAAAGGGTACAGGCCAAGAGATATTTTGCAAGTTTAAAGTATCAAATAACCAAATAGATATAGATTAATTGCATTTTGTTTTACTAACTTCTTAAGAATACAGTGTAGAATAGGTAGTAACATAAAGCAAGTTAAGTTTTGGTTTCCTTTTTTTTTCTATATACAAAAGAGTAATTCTAATTTATGCATAAATTATTGCACTCTCCTGCTACAGTCTTTGCACTGGAGCTGCCAATAAGATTTGTGAACAGAGATATTCTAAAATAAATGTGGTAACAATGACAAAGTGTTACCCTATTTTCAAACTAAAAACAGTTTTTATTTTAAAATATGTTTCAGTTTTTCTGAAGATGGTTTGAATACTGTATCATTCCTAAGAAGGTATAGTCTAAAATGATGATTGTGGTTAGTAGTTTTTTTATAGGAACAAATATAATGTGAAGAATATTTCAATTACCACTACAAAACTTAAAACGTTCACTTAGCTTCAGAAATAAAAAGCATTCAAGAAATATAACTGAAGACTTCTTTACATAAATTATTGGATATTTCTGAAACATTAAGTAACAAGTAAAAGTACCAATCTCTAGTATTGGGAAAAGTTTTAAGTTAACCTGTTAAATTAAATTATTTCATGGTCTTTAAAAAAGTTAATTGTGTTGCACTCTTAGTTTCACTCAGAGCCAAAGCTCTGGGCTACTTATACTGCCCACTGCAAAAAGTAATTGTTGAGCATTTTATTCATGCTAAGAGCCGCTCAACAGTAACATATGGTAAATCTACATTTTTATTTTTTAAGTTAAGTCACATTTTGAAATGTGAATGATAGTGTGATTAATTCCTAACAATTTAGTGTAGAATATCCTGCTTGCGAAATAAAATTTGAAATCAACATTATTCATGCCCGTTCCCCCGTCATTTTAAAAGTGAATGTTGAGCTTTACCTGCGTGTGCAATTTTTTTCAAATGGGAGACAGACAAATGCTCAGACAGACCCCATGGTTTGCTATATATATATATATATATATAAGGTTTTTGAACATATTGGTTAGTTGCTTTTGGCTAACAATACAGTTTTTAGTTTTACATTATTTTTATTATTTCTAGACCCTTGATGATACTGTAAGAGGAGATGGTGGTTTTGGATCTTCAGGAAGAAACTGATTTTGTAGTCAGCATTTGCTAGTGACTTTGGTTAATGGAAACTAAACCTGGTTAATTCTACAGCACACACATCTTAAACACAAGAAGCAGGTTTTTCAATTTCAGAAATTCAATTGAAATGTTTGTTGATGTAATAAAAGTTCGAAAAATCCCTTTAGCCTGTGTATAAATTACAGACATTTCTCACCATCAAAAGGATTAGATATAAAGATGAATTCATTATAAGTGTTTTATTTCATGATACATTTATAACTGGAGAATATGGATATCATACTGTTGCATTTAATTTGGAACTCAGTTGTGATGTTTAATTTTTGACTGTAATAGTAAAATAAAATATCAAAAACTGGTATATAGTTTACATTAAAAAACTGGTGTTATATCAATACTAAAAACTGGACTGTGAGGCATCATATTTTAACTTGAAAATTAAATAGAGAATTTAAGTTTGTAATGTTTTTCTACTTTTGTTCAGTCAGCTACTTTGAATGTTCATATAAAATAATCATACATGATATGCCAAACATTAATAACTTGTGTAAAGAATTTTAACTTGATACAGCAGTAGGCTTAAGTACAGTTACAAGAGATTGTCAAACATGTATCATTGTGGTCTTAACATAATAGTCATTTCCAAACAGACTGAACATGTCTTCCCACCTATGGTAAGTAAGTAAAATGGATATGTAAATTTTGATTACTCTGTTATTTATGAACATTTAACATATACTTTTATAATATTTCATCTTTGTTTCAGTAAAGCATTTCTATCTCAGGTTAATATTTTAAGACCAGAATTTGAAGTTGTATTTTCTTTGGTCTTATGAAGACATTAAACTTTATTTTTTCTGTTTAAGAATTCACTTTTGATTAAATATACAGAAAATTACAATTTTGTGTATTTTGTTTTATAGCGTATGATCAGTCATAATTTTTGTGGAGGACTGAATATGGTGTAAGATTTCTTTTTTCCGTGTCATAACATTTAAAGTTAATATTTAATAACAATTATTATTCAGTAGAACGTTTACTGTGTTTGTATTTTTTGGTGTATATATTTTAAAGTGTATCTTTGTATTTGAATTACTTTGCAAAAGTTACCTAGATGTGTATGTCAGGGTTATAGTCTCTGCACTTTATTTGGTTTTAATAATTTTTAAGAAAGAAATCCTCATAGTAATATTGCTTTTAAACACCTTCATTAAATGAATGGTTAAAGAAGGGTGTATTGTTTCCCAAGTAAAAAAAGTTTTTATGTTATGTTCAGCAGTAGTTAAGGTAGTGTGTAAATTTCTTTACATTTAGTTTGATATTAAACGTAAGTCTTAATGTGTGTGTGTGTGCCCTTTTCGATGTGTTACTAATAATTCAGATACTTAATGATGTCATAAACACCAAACATATTCAGAAAATCGATCAGTATTTTCAAATGTTTTGAATACTGGAATAGTGAACTCATTTTTGAAATAATTCTGAGATTAGACTTCAAGCTAAACACTATTTGAAATAAGATGGAAACAAAAAAGTTAAATGTTGGCAGAAAGTTACTTTTTTTTTTAAAATCTGAAATTCCAATTTCTGGTTGTATCCCAATGTTCGTTCAAGAGTATTAGATTTGATTAGAAACAACCAAAACATTGTTAACTAACAGGCAACTGCATTATATTTGGAATACCAAGTTTTAATCCCAATTTACTATCGTACATCCATGGAGAACTTGAAATTAGAAGTTAAGTGCAAAAAGGCAACTTTGACTAAACACAACCGTATATCACAAATGCTCAAGCATTGCTACATGAAAACGTACATTGAAAAACTAGTACTTGATGACATGTAGTATGTCACTTTAATTTTTTTATAATGATTTAGACGTGTCTTTTTCACAATAAAATACATTTAAAATATACAAAATGATATAAGAATTATATGATTTCATGCCTCTGGAAAAAAGGTAACTGCTATCACAATTTTTCTATATAGATCAAGATGATAATATGTGAAACATCATGCAGGAATCAATTTTAAGCTGGTTTTTACCATACATGAAACATGGGGAATTAAATTGTTGGCTGATACTACCTTTCATATAATCTCTAATACTATCTTAGTTTATATAATCCTTACAATTTCCTTTATGAGGATATCTTGAGGTTTTTTAGGGCTAATGGGCGAGGTTGTTTTGTGTAGTAGCAAGTGTAATTGCAAGAAAATACCATTTTTAAAATTTTGTTTTACAATCCATTCTTAAGATGTAATTTGTCTCGGAAAACAAGTTGAATTTTTTAATTAATTAATGGATTCTGTTGTAGCTAATTCATTTCATTCTGTGATCCCAATGCTTTTTTGCTACAAAACTTAACCACATACAAATCAATTATTTTTCTGTTTTGATTTGTGTCTAGCCGCAAATCTACATATTGGGATAACTGCACCGAGTCCATCTAGGGTATCGAAATACGATTTCAGTGTTATAAGGGGGTTTCTGTGTTACTGTATTTTTTTAACGGTTTCGAGTTGAGTATAAATATACGAAACTAATTATTTTTATTTGAGTGGACTCACTACGAAGTTTGTTGATTATGTATTAAAATACTGGAAGTAAAGATTTCATACCGGTCTTAACACGTGTAGTTACAGCCTTAACACACGTTTTATTTCGTAAATTTGTAGAGTACTATATATGTAATTCGTAATAAAACTATCGGACTTCTTTATATATAGTAAAGTTAATCATATATATACATAATTATATTTTCTTAAGTGGAAAATGTTAGGCAGAAAATTATGCCTTAATAGAAGAAAAGAAATACATTTCTTTCTCTTATTTTATAGCTAGTTCTTGGAAGCATAGCGTTAATTTTAAAGCTACAACTAACAAGTAGATATTGTAGGTGCTACGAAGCTAGAGGAAGCATGCGAGGTGTACAGATATTATAACGTGGCTAACTTATGGAATCCATACATATATACATCTAACAGAACATTATAAACATCCTTTCAAGGGGTACAAACACTGGCTTCTATTTATAATGATCTTCTGAAAGCTACGAGTTATGCTCAAGATACAGTGTTGAAGGCCACTTCTTCATGTGTGTACTATTGGTTCCTGCTTTCTGAAATTTTACCGATGTTATCTGGAATGTCTGCGAAGGTAGGGGGCACGAAAAGCTATTCGTTCCTTCCATATTTTTCACGTTCCAAAGTTAACAGCCACATCTTCCGGTGGTTTCTGGTTTTGTTTCTTTCCCTTCTGCCCTTTCCAGTTTCAATTTCTCCGTCTCTTCAAATCTGCTAGCCTAAAAATATATAGGTGTGTGTATATATTCATGGACTATCATCAAATTGATGAACGAAATAATTTCATTAACATTGCCTATTAATGTGTCATCATGTATTCTGCTATATATTCAAATCTTATTTTCAATTTTTTCCTTCCATAACTTATGTTATCATAGAGTGGGTAACTAAAAACAAGAGGAGATCCTCAATAGCCACGGCACTTGAAATTCGTTTAGGCAAGATTAGAGTAAATTAATCTGTGAGACTTTCTTTTCAGTTTTCTTTTTGTTAGCTATTGTTTGCGTCAACAATACCAAGCATTGGGTGCGAGTATACCATTTTCGATTTCATTACTCAAAACATCTCTAACAGCCTACCCTCAAATTGAAATTCTTTTTAGGCAGGATTTGGGTAAATTTATTTACGACACATTGGGGGTGGTCAAATAGATCAATCGAAAGGGTTTGACCTCCTGAGTTCAAAACTGTAATTAGTTCTCAACTCGGAGCTATGAGCTAAGAGTTTCTACTTGAAAAACTCAGCCATTCTATGAGCTGCGGCTAAAAAGATACACAAGAAATATGAAAACAAGCTTTCAAGAACATGACCTGTAGTTTAGTTGTTGTTTTTTAATCAGAGTTTGTGTATAATCTATACATATCGTAAAGATAACTCAATATGGTAACTGATTGACCACACATTGGGTTTCTGTGCTGTGCTCACCAAGAGTATGAAACCTGATTTTTAGAGTTATAAACCTTCTGACTTACCGCTGAGCCACTGGAGGGGTCTATAGCATAAACTATAATAAAGAGAAATATATAATGGTTATCATACTGTTTTGATAACCTTATAGTGAGGTAATCTAAAATAAAAATGACTACTAGAACCAATTTCATAAATATTCTATTACGCAGATTATGGAAAACGTTGGTAAGAAGTTTTCATTGAATTTCTAACTTCAATAAGCCTATATTGCCCAAAAATGTTTTTGTGAAACATTTCAAGAAGCTATAAACTGGTACATTGTTCCATTGAGGAATCAATAAAAATAATTTCATAGTTGATTCAGACTGATACCTGGAAGTAAGAAAATTCAACTACACAACTGAATAATTTGTATGTGTATTAGGTTAAAAATATAGATTTCTTACCTGTACGTTACTACCTGCAATAGAGGGTTAAAAGCTGTAATGCAAAAAAAAAAAAAGACTTACCTTGTTTTCACGCTGTTCCCTGATACCTCTAGCTAGGGTTAAGAAGGCACCATCAATGTTGATGTTCTGCTTGCAACTACACTCGAAGAAAGGAATGTCGAAACTATCTGCCATCTGAAGAAAGTCACGAGGTCTTATGTGTTGTTATATGAACCGTAAGAATTGACTATTATTGTCTTACAATTTTCATTTTAGTAAAATATTTTATGGTCTAACAATTTATTAGAAGTAGGCATGAGCGCTTATTGTTTGCTGAAGGGAGCGCTGCGGCGAAAAAGGTTGGGAAACACTGACTTAAGAGTAATATTAATATTCTCTGTTATTTGAATATTATTATTAATGAAGGCTACTTGGATTGATTAATTAAATGATATTACAAACACCATATTCGTAAACATTCGTTCTTTTGAAATGATACACTTGAAACAAAAAATAATTAGGTAGCAGAAATGGATTCTTAATGTAGACAATATATTGAGGCATTATACCTGAAATTCGAATACATCATATGAGGTACTGGGAAAAACACAGGCAGTGCGAAATAAATTTGTTTGTTCTGGAACAAAGTCACTTTGGGTTATTTACTGTGTATACCACGGGAAATCGAACCTCGGATTTTAGTGTTGTAAGTCCGTAGACTTATCACTGTCCCCTTGTGGTAGTGGAGACGAGTAATAAGAAAAATATTGAAATACGGAAATAAGCAATTCGTTAATCGTATTGACAAAAAAAAAAAACGCCTCTTAATGTGTACATATACAGCTGGAGAAGAACAGCGTTACGAAATTTTTAACTTATGCTAGACTAGTGTTCTTGTATTACTTCTTTGATTTAGCTATAAAAATAAAAACAGAGTGGACGACTCTGTATGTGTTTCTTTTCTCACAATACAAGGCGAAAATAGTTGTTTACGCACATTTTTAACTTACAGTTTTATTAGGCAAATCACATATTCAAATTTACTTAGGAAGTAAAATTAGTTTGAAATCCAAGTTATTTACTTTCTCTATTACTCTTTTATTGGGTAAATAAAAAATATAAAATTAGATGTAGATTGTGAATTTTGGGCTAGAAATAAAAATGCTCTTTTGATTGTTTTATAGCAAAGCCACATTAGGCTATCTGCTGTGTCCACCGCGGGGAATCGAACCCTAGATTTTAACATTACAAGTCCGTAGACTTACTGCTGTTCCACCGGGGAATATGCGCTTATGATGAGCAATTAAGAAACTTCAGCAGATAACCCCTTTGCGAAATCAAGTTTTGGTTTAATTAGTAAAAGTATGAAAAAAGTATAAGTAGTAAAATGCTTTAAATTCTTTAACTTTATAACACACATTTTGACTTTTAAATGATATTTATTTTAAATATTCAACAGGTGCTCAAGGGTTGGAAAATATTGGACACAAGTTTACCTTGATTATTACTCTATGATTTCCAGGTTTCGATAGTAAAGTTACACATATTAGGTGTTTCTTCTCCTTTTAGTTAAGAAAGATGAAAATTTCTTGTTTACCAAAAATTTTAGAACATAACGTGTCTTTCGTACAAAACAGACTTTGGAATGATGCAACTTTATTCTTGTGCTAACCTCACACACTGTTAAGGGTCATTCATCTCCTTTGGTATTTTTTGGTTTCCCACTAAACATGACGCTGGAGAATTCTTGAAACTTGTGCTAATATGTTCTCTAGTAACATCAGTCATAAATGGTTTAGAAATACCTAAAGATCGTGTTCCTTACTTTTGTTAATGAGATGACCAAATAACGCACGCAACAACTGCACTTTGAGAGAGTTGGCCAAATTTGAACTATTACTTGCAGAGACTTTTTTTTTTTTTGATGGTCATATGGGGAAAAAAATCAAATATACTTTTTATTTCACAGCACCTTTTAACACTTCATTGATATATTGAGGTCCGTTAACACATTCAGTTAGTGAAGAGTGTAAATTTTAAGATTTGTTTTGTTATGGTTAATTGTGAGAAATACTGACAAAGTTATATATGTATATATATAATCACCTTTTCACCTCTTTCTTTCTCTACCTGCCGCAGGTGTAACGCATCACATTTGTTTCCAACCAACATTTTCACTACATCAGGTGAAGCGTTCTGAAAAAAAAAAAAAATTAATACTGGGAAAAACAAAAATGAGTTTAAAGGATATATTACCACTCACAATTTAAAATAATTTTAA
>NW_013665741.1:125366-129396 GCF_000517525.1 Limulus polyphemus
TAATTACGTGAAGAACCAAAATGAAGTTGAAGATATATATATATATTCAGAAATTTTGAATATATTAATAATTATCACTGTTTACTATCCTAGTTTAAAAACTGAGTACAAGTGTTATCCAAGCCTTGATTTTGTTTGTCTAAAAAGCTATGATATAAAAAATAGAATGTAAACTATAGTTAAAGTGTTTTCCAGTTTTTATTATCTTAACGCTTGAAAGTCAGGTACTGCCTATTGGTTAATGTTTTGATCTGGTCAGTCGGTACAATAATATTTGGATCCAAAAGGACCTCTGACCTGCTGTTGAGATTTAAAACTGCAAATATTAATACTCACTGAATCTTTATTACGGTGATTTATTTCTCTCTCGCTATAAATATGTATATATTTAGATACATATATATATTTAGGATATACCAAAAATATTTTTTAATATTATAGAAGAGACTTATTAAACAAAATGTATAAAAGTGTTTAGGTTAAATCGTACAGTCTAATGTTTATAATGTAGAGTTTATTTTACATTTCTATCGATTTCAGAACTTATTGCTCATAACGTTATTCTGAAGGCAGTAGAAATTATAAAAACATATATCGTGACATCGATAAGTATTACCAAATCTGTCTTTGATTTATTTTCTCAATCGATGATCGTGCTTTATCTGATGGACATGATTGTGCACTATAGCCTGACTATGCATATTCCATTATAACAACTTTCTGAGGAGAACGGCAAGAATTGACCTTATTTAGACACCACATCTTGAGAAACTTTTCACGGACCCTCCACTGTGCGCAAACGTCGACCTCAAACAATTCGTTTCAGCAAACCAAAAACACGAAAATTTATTTGAGTTGTATTGAAGGATTTGAAAGGTACGTGATCGAACGGTATTGTCGTGATTCCAGTTTCTTTGGTCGTCCATCTCATTAAAACGGCAATTGATTTGGAGGTATAGCTGGAAACTCGTGAATATTCATCAAATTTAAATATTTCTTTATTATCTTCTTAATGGTGTTAGAAAATATATCAACTGTAATCTCAATAGATTTTTTTTATCAGAAGGTTCTCTTTCGCAATAATATCCTTAATCTGTTTCGATGCGGTGTCGGAGCCTGTTGTTGTTTTAAATGCTATACTTTGCGAGCTTTTACTTCCATGAAGAACATTGAAGACTTTCTTCTTCTTAAGATGGTATCATTTGAACTTACATTTTTAACAATATCGCTATAGGGATATACTTCCTCGAAAAATGCTGTGACATCTTATCAAGATAAAAAAAAAAGACTTAATTCTAATGCATTTTCCTATGACTTGTTCCTCAGTGGATCAGCGGTAAACTTACGGACTTACAACGCTAAAATCGAGGGCTCGATTCCCCGTGGTAGACAAAGCGTAGACAGCTTATTATGAGGCTTTGAGCTAAAACAAACAAACTAAACGACACTACCTTACTTTGGTTACACAATTATCTTTCTATCTCTTGTATCTATCTATACATATTATTATTATTTTACGAAGTTTGGACATTGTTAGCTACATTCCTACAGTGAACTCGAAGACAACTTGCCACGATGAAAGGGCACCACTAGTTTGTTTTCCAGAGATATAATCGCACTATCTAAGGATGATTTGTATATATTAAGATAGTGGCGTGTTTTCCGCAGATGTGAGGCACGGAGTCACAGATGATTTGTTTAGCACTTATAACTTTGTTCCACACTGAAATCCCAGCTTTCCAATATCTCAATGCTGCCACTGGTACACTTAGTATCTAATATTGCTCTACAGTAAACGAAATTCAATTCACTCACCTCCTCTACATTTCGAAGCCAATAAGAAAGGTGGTTAAACGAATCCATGTTCGTTACATCGTACATGATTAAAATCCCCTGCAACAAAATTCAGAATACCCAAGTTTAGAACTGATTATCTTTTTAATTAATGCTATATATGAGAAAACACAGAAACATATATCATTTTTCTTATTCTATTTAATGAAATAAGTATTATTTACATAAATAAACAGAAACATTAAGTTGAATGTTTCACAGCTGCACTGAAATTTTTACGTTCTTCCTTCCTTCCGAGGTTTCAGCTATCAACAAAGTACACTAATCGTTGAGAAACAGGTTGATTCGTTTAAATTTTTGTTCATCTGTTTCGTAAATCTACAGTTGTACGTTGCTGTTCTTTCCATCATCCAATTTAAAAGACAAAAAAATGTTAAAGATATAAACATAACATAGTCGGTGGTTTAAACTTTACCAACAATATTTTATACAGTTGGTAATGCCCAAAAGACTGAGAGTCTTAATAATATGGCAAGGACGCCAACAATATTTTATGCACTTGGTAATATGAAAAAGACTGAGAGTCTTAATAATATGGCAAGGACCTCAACAATATTTTATACGGTTGGTAATGACTAAAAGACTGAGAGTTTTAATAATATGGCAAGGACCTCAACAATATTTTATACGGTTGGTAATGACTGAAAGACTGACAGTCTTAATAATATGGCAAGGCCACCCAACAATAATTTATACGGTTGGTAATGACTAAAAGACTGAGAGTCTTAATAATATGGCAAGGCCCCCAACAATATTTTATACGGTTGGTAATATCTAAAAGACTAAGAGTCTCAATAATATGGCAAGGACTCTTTTGTAGAAATGTTAACTTTGAAACAATTATACAGGTTTTCATTTCTTCCTTTAATTTATCGTCTGCTTATGCATAGTTTTTATCCCCAATTTGAATAAATACTGAAAAAGTTTTACACATAATTAGTTCTGCTTTCAGTGTACGTTCAGGGCTCAAAAAATGTGTTAGTCCCACGAACTATACTTAGCTTATTTAATTATCTTCATTGTTTGTATACAAGTGGGTGGCTAGAAATTCAGTAGAAAACATTTGTCGGTTTTTTCCTGATTAAAAATGTTAAGTAAAGAAATGAACCTTAAGGTTGTCAGTTGGACTAGAGTCAAGGCAGTTTCTGTCCTTTTTGCCAAGATCAGAATGTCATACTATTTAATATCTGCCCTAAAAGTTTTTTATTGTCCCCCCCCCTCCACAAATCGACCGAGACTGAAAAACGTCGCTTTGTTTATTAAGTCTCGATATTCAAGTCAATCAGCTGTTTTTTTTCTAGTTACAGCACTGTTAGCGAAATACATAAAAACGCCCGCTATTATTCGAAACGTACTTCTCCTACACATGTGGGTCCGGCATGGCCAGGTGATTAAGGCGCTCGACTCGCAATCTGCAGGTTCGAATACCTGTCACATCAAACATGCTCGCCCTTTCAGCCGTGGGGGCGTTATAATGTGACGGTCAATCCCACTATTCGTTGGTAAAAGAGTAGCCCAAGAGTTGGCGGTGGGTTGTGATGACTAGCTGCCTTCTCTGTAGTCTTACGCTGCTAAATTAGGGACGGCTAGCGCGGATAGCCCTCGTTGTAGCTTTGCGCGAAATTCAAACCAATCCGATTGCAAACGCTATGAAAATTATTACTTATGTTTGTTTGTTACTAGTTCTTTAGCGTAGTGGGGGGTGGGGAGGGCATATTACTCAGGGAAATTCATTCAAGTATGGTGATTGTTTCTAACGTGTATAGGACCAAATGCAACATTTATTTTTCGTCCAGGTCACATGAAGAAGAATATTAAATAATATTGAGAAATTCACAGATTATTGATAATTTGACATATGACCTGATGATGACAAAACCTTGTCGAAACGTTGTACATTTGCTGTTATGTTAAAGTTATATTAAAGTTTTTCTTCATTACCCATTCAAGCCGTCTCCAAGCATTATATGACTACTACACATAAGTTATGAAAGATCGGTAAAAACACGACCTTTTCCCCAACGAAGTAATATATTTTTGACAGTTTTTACAATTTGAATAAAACTTATTTACATTTTTTGATGTCCCAGAAAATATTTCTCAGAAAAAAAGGAGAAGTTAGTTTCTCAATATTTTTTTTAAATCCTGAGAATAAAACTGAACTAATTCCAAAAAA
>NW_013665741.1:130225-143989 GCF_000517525.1 Limulus polyphemus
CCTACCACACACACACACATAGAAAAAACAGCAACAACAACAAACAAACAAAACAAAAACATACACAAAAATTAGAAACATAAACAAAATTGACGTTTAATACATTTAACCGAATAATCACCAACAGAACATTCAAGTTTTACTTACAACTTTCAATGCCTAGCCCCAACTTCTCAAACCATGCCTGTTATTAACCCTGCCCCTCAGTGGCACAGCGGCATGTCTGCGAACTTACAAAGCTAGAATCCAGGTTTCGATACCCGTGGTGAGCAGAGCACAGATAGCCCATTGTGTAGCTTTGTGCTTAGTTACAAACAAACCAAATTTATTAACCCCTATTGTTCTCTGTATCCCCGACATTCAGCGGGCGGTCAGTTTTTGTTGCCCGGAATACGTTTTTTTTACTAAACCAATTATTGACTGTAGCTTTCAGTACCGCGTTAATTGCCACAAAGATTAGAGCTTAGATGCCTAACTTCGACACTCGGCCGAGTATTACCGGGTAGCCCAATACCCGGCCGGGGCCGAATATCTAGTCGGGTACCGTGCATCCTTAATTATGATATATTGTTCCTTGCCTTCATTCATAAGCTTTTAGAATCACATATAAACATAGAATGCAATTCTTATAACTCATATGAAGAATAAATAGTGTGTAAGACAGAAAGAAGCACTAGAAAATGCTGAATGTGGGTCGCGGGTTCGAATCCCCGTCCCACCAAACATGCCCGCCCTTTCAGCCGTGGGGGCGTTATAATGTGACAGCCAATCCCACTATTCGTCGGTAAATGAGTAGCCCAAGAGTTGGCGGTGGGTGCTAATGACTAACTGCCTTCCCTCTAGTCTTTCACTACTAAATTAGGGACGGCTAGCACAGATAGGTCTCGTGTAGCTTTGCGCGAAGTTCAAAATCATACAAAATGTTGAAGATGCAAAATGAATTTTGCAGCTCAAGAAAAGCGAGAGGGATATCAGCTATTTTTAAATATGATTCATACGCTTTTCTTATTTATTCTGACTCTCTGTAACACGGGTACTAAAGAATTTATATTGTAATACTTTGTATTTTAAGATATCCTGCAAGTTGAACAATAAGCATGCGTGACCGAATTTCTCGAATTATCGTGGAACTCCGCGAATTTTGGCGAAGCCTCTTTGTTAGTATATAAGCCTGGCGAGAAAAGTATCAGTTACAGTTTATTTAATGGTATTAAATAATCCCTGCAAATATACTCTTAAAGTTATTACAAATTATATAAATTCATGATTAATGAAAGGTTATCTCAGGACATGAAAAGTTGCTTCCCTTATATGTAATTGTAAAAAACGCAGAAACTATAAAAACTGCAAAACACAAAATGTGAAACCCCAAATTGTATGTACCCCCGCAAGGACCTAATGAACCTCCATACCAATTTTGGTGAAGATCCATCCACACCCTGCGAAGTAGTTACATGGACATACAACATACACACATTTTTATGTATCATTGTTTTCGCTAAAACCACAGAATTTATATTAAAATATCACTTTACGCTGAAACAGACAGAAACAGGAGAAATATATTAATACAAAAAGAGAGGATACAGAAGTTATTGGTAAACTGGTAAAGACGAAAAAGAAACTTGCAACGAAGCAACAAACAAGAAGAAGAAGAAAAAAAAAACGCCAAGAAATCCATTTCCAAGATAAGTCACGTTACAGTCTTCTGCACTGACGTCTTTCCAGACATCATTAGAAAGTTTGATGTAACTTTGTGTTAAGTACCATTCTTTATCTGATATGTATTCTGATTTTCTTAACCTTTAGTATAACCGAAATGTAGCTGTATTTTGTGTATTAGCAGAAAAACAACTTTAGGCGCAGTAAAAAGGTCTATAACTGAGGTACAAACAGCGAAGAAACTATACGATAAACTACATAAAAACACCTTCAGTCTATTGTTGTTGTTTTTTTTTTTACCTACAAATATCAATTTTAGGAGCGCGAAAAACGGTGCTAGTGATACATAATATTTAAAGTAAACGCGAAAACTTTAGTTTCCTTTGCTACATAATGGGCTATCTGTGTTATGCTCACCGCGGGTATTGAAATCTGATTTTTAGCGTTATATATAAGCCTTCTAATGTGATCAGTTCTATATAGATTACTGCTACAATAGATATGATCAATTCTATATTAGTTATTACTACAATATATGTGGCCAGTTCTATATAGGTTACTGTTGAAAAGATGTGTCCAGTACCATTTAAATTATTGCTGCAATAGACGTGGCCAGTTCTGTACAAGTTACTGCTGCAATAGAATTTACCAGTTCTGTATAAGTTATTGCTGCAATAGAAATTGCCACGTGAAACTCCACTGTTCAGGTTCCAGAAGTCTAGAAAGGTTAATACTGATAAAGGCTGTCAATGAGGAACTATTTTATAAGTCGTAAACATCTGAAGAGGTTGCTGCATATAAGCGTGGGACAAACTAAGACTGCATCATAACAAAAATAATCGTAAAGACAGTTTTATGTTAAATATGAGCACGAACATTACCAGTATTTGTTTTTCCATGCGTAAGTATATAGCCAGTTTTCTTGAAAACTCTTCTTCGTTTCATGAGGAGTCCATCGTCAAGTTTACGGACTTACAACGATAAAATCCTGAGTTCAATTGATTCCCTGCGATGGACAGATCACAGATAGCCCAATGTGGGACTTTGTGCTAAACAAACAAACAAACCTTTTTATGAGGAAAAATACAGGAAAGCATACTGTCACAAAGGTTGTAAGCTCACGAGTTAGCAAGGACAGGGAGTAATTAGCTACGATAAAGACTAAATACGTTTGTGTAACTAAAACACAAGGGTTGAAAACAGCTGCTTTATGTCATATGAACCCTCGTTCTCTCGTTTTTGCCTTATTATGTTTTTTTTTACATTTTTTATGCTGATTTAAAACGTAAACATAAAATATGCTTCAAACAATTAAACTAAAAGCATTTGTTGGACGATATCTGTGAAATAATTATTTAGTTGTCGTGATATTTCATATATTTTAGTTTTGCTTATTGGGATTTCTCTGCATCACACAACCTCTGCTCTTAATTAAATGTCCTTAATGTCAAACATTTTCCACCAAAATGAAGCCTGCTTAGCTTCGCACATTATATTTTATGTGTATGAAACTATAAGTATATAATTGCAGTAAAACAATACTCACAATAATAAAAGAGTATATTAATAACCCATTTCTTTTAACGTATTAATACTACTATTTTTATTCAAGTTCACGTGAAAATAAATTCCTAACAATTTACCAAATCTATTATAATAGTTTCTGTCTGTCCAGAAAATGTGTGCTCCTTACTATCAAAATGTACATGTGCGCGCATTTTCATTTCAATGGATGTAAACAAAAAACGGATGTAAATATACTTTAGTAGACATTTTGTACCACAAAATATTAAAAGCTTATCAAAATTTGTAAAACGGTGTAACGTTAGGTCGTAGAATAACATTTTATATTTATTTATTCATAGTATTAAGTACGATAAAGTTTAGCCCTAACTAAACTTAAAGCATAAAACGTACACAAGTTACAGTGTTAGAATGTCTCTATCAATTAATAAAGGCTTATCTAATATTAGGCCTAAGACAAATGGACTTGTAGATTTCGGTGTCTGCGATTATAATTATTTTGTACTATTCTAGGAATCCTGTATTTGAAGAAGTATTGTTGCAACAAGGATTTTAATTTGACCTCAAATGATTTGTGGGTCTCTGCTAGCATCAAATAATATCCAAAGACTATTTCTTTGTAACAATTCAAAAATACACTACTTAACAAAAGGATGCATATCAAACTGGTCCTTTAGTTATTAAACATATTTTATTTCTATCTATCTTACCATATCTGTAGTTTCACAGGTGTTCCATCCAGGTTGATGATTTTTTGCTTAAAATCAATTCCTGAAAATAAACGAATGACAAAATTTTCACACACAGATATTTGTTTTCAACCTAACACCAAAACTGCGTTTCAGTGCAACGATTTATGTGAGCTATATTTTATAATAATAATACATACATCCCACAGTATAATTGAAAGTAAACTATAAAAAAATAAAAACAATTATTTGACCCAAAAACGAAAGTTTTTGATCGAGATTCTCTGAAAAATCCAGAGTATTATATATAATACAGATGTCCAATTTACAGGCAGTTTCTTTAGGCCGCTACGCTTGTCCTTGTTGCCAAAGGACATAAAGTGTCAGTTAATATTTGGAATTATGTTTATCCGTTCCATGGATCAGCGGTAAGTCTATGGATTTATAACGCAAAAGTGTAAAAAAACAAACACACAAACACTAGTCAGCTGTTATAACTTGATTTTCCGTGAATAGGCAAGATTAGGCTTAAGAGAAAACTAACTGCAACCATGATTTTTTATTAAATAATGACTATTTTTTGTATAAATTGCTGAATAATGGACCCGGAAATAATAAAGAAATCACATCACTAGGCTAATATTTTACATTTGTAGACAAAGTAACTTTATAGTAAGTCATCATAGTTTTTATTTAAGAACTCACCATCATGCTTGCCTCCGTGTGTGTCAACATTTACAAATCACTGAGTATTATTTATCAGGTTTTAACCACATATTCAATAGCAGACTGTGCCTTTATTCCTCACATTACAAGTTTATACAGAACTAGAAGACAGAAAGATGGCGATTTTAACATTTCATTTAGCACTCGTCCATATATTACTTTGAAGGCTCATTGAAAGATATTCTTCGACTGATTAAGCCATGATAAACGTCTTTTTTTTAAATAAACGATTAGTTCAATATTCAGAATGAGGGTTTGTAGAAAGATTAATCTTGAGCTATTGTTTAACATACGCTTTGTACCCCTGGAGCTTGTGAATGTCAAACTGTCTGTATCTCGAAACACGTTGTTCGTAAATGTTGGAAAATTTCACTTTTTAAAACTGAATTAACATGTAAAACTCGTGTCTATGTATTTCAGAACAAACATGCGTGTTTCTATTTATTTATCTGTATACACACGCATCTGCATGGCGCCCCGGAATTATGTTAACAAGGGTTTTAACATTCGTTCCTGAAACAACGATATACACGTAAGGAGGTGTGCAACGAATATGACAATTTTACAAACATCTCCGTATGATTAAATATACTGATGTTGAAATTCGTTGTCGCTTTAACAATTATTCATAGAAAGTTACAGGAGATGTCGAAAGTAAATTTGATTTGTAAGGGGATATCCAAAAATTTAGAGAAAAACTCGACGTTGAACGTGAAAGATATTTTACAAAAATCAATACCAGTGATACTGGCCAATTATGTTCTGTTATTAGGAGTAAGCCATTACTTGAAACTAAGAAATTGATTTTTTTTTTTTTTACATTATATAGACGTTGTAAAAATAAAACTTCGGTTCAAGTGTCGCAGTTGTTACATTTTCATTACGAACTCAAAACTCCCACGCACAGTCTACACTTGAAAAAACATAATTTGAATGTAACTTTGCCAGAATTTTAACATTTTAACTAATTCATGACAATGTGTGCTTTCACTTAAAAATTAAATATGTTTTTTATGGTGGTAAACAAAAGCTTCAGTATGCTTCCTAGATATGTAAATACATACTTCACATAAATCTGCCTTTCTCTTTTCATAATGTTAAAAGCTCGGATGGAACATTTGAAAAATTCTACTATTTCAGATCCGAAGAACTAAGATATAAAATTATCCCTTGGGCATAGGTAACGTCAGAATTCGCGCGTCAGCCTCAAATACAATCTAATATTGTTTAAAGAATGTGCACTTAGACGAAACGTAATTTTCTGTGTCTGACATAAAAACTAGTCTAGTTGATCATAGACGTCACAAAGCTGGATCTGGAAGAGTCAGGTTTTTAGGAATTAAAAATCACAAAGGGCGTGATTTGGTGTATTTTGTTGCCTAGTGGTAATGACGTAAGTATATAATAACACTAATATATCCTGCCATCTAGTGGTATATAGGTAAGTTTGATAGTACTGCCTAGTAGAAATTACGAATGTATATTATAACAATAGTCTGTCCTGCTCCTAGTGATATATAATAAGGTTAACAAAGTTTCCTAGCGGTAACTACGAACAAATTGTTAGTTTGTTTTGGATTTCGCGCAAAGGTACACAAGGGCTATCTGCACTAGCCATTCCTAATTTAACAGTGAAAAACTAGAGAGAAGGTAGCTAGTCATCACCACCCACCGCCAACACTTGGGCTACTCTTTTACCAACGAATAGCGGGATTGACCGTAACATCATAACGGGGATTCGAACTCGCGACCCGGCGATTGCGAGTCGAGCGCCCTAATCACCTGGTCATGCCAGGTCGTATTAGCACTGCTGAGGTGCTGTTTATAGCTTCATATCTGTATTTATTATGTTGTCATGACAACAAATGTTGTAAGTAATGTGACTATTATTATGTTGACTCAGGCGAAGATAAGCATATGTGCATATTTTTATAGTCCTTTGCTCTTAATGTCTGACGAATTTGACTACGTAAACTGTCTGCAATGCAGTTACTGATCTTATGTTTACATGCGTACAATGTAGATGGCTGTAGAAAACTGGAGTTATTATGTATTGAATATTGTTTCAATACATCTTTTGATGCGTGCAGTGTAAGTAGAGGACATTTTTCACATCGTTATGGTACATTAATTAACATGTTATATGCTAGTGACGAACGTATAACGTCCTAAGTACGGAATTAGAAAATACGATCTGCTTGTTTTCTGTTGAACTGATAAACTTCTATTGTTTCTCGAGTTGCAGAGACTCGTCAGTTTGAAAATTCTGTTTCGTACGCATGGATGGGGACAAATATATGAATTTTCGTTATATACGTCTTGAAGACATTGGTAAATTGCATGTTTGTTTGTATGTGCATTATACTGCAAGGCGGCATAATTATCGTACATTTTCTTCATAAAAGTACTGTAAGGACACAAAAAAGAACACGGTGTTCTTACCAAACACCTTTTTCATACTGAATAAATATATACTTTAGGAAGTATATTAGAATAATTACTAACTGAATAGGATGAAAAGATAAACTTTATACTATTGGTGTCAGATATAAATAAAAAACAACCAAGATCCCGCACATGAACTAGAGTCACGCGGGCTGTGCCCTTCTTCCCATATTTTGGATTGTCTTATATAGTATTGTATAGTTCGGAATGCTAACGATACGCTTTACTGATCCAACCTTGGAGTCCAAGGTTTCAACATTCAAGTTACCATGACAAATTGTAAAGTTCGGGTGTTATTTTGGTTTACTTTTATACTTATATTCAGTGATACAATATTAGGCATAACAAGGTTGTTCTAGAAGGTAATAAATTGAACAGTAAGTATGTAATTAACTTAGCTGTTTTGAGTACATTGAATGCAGGCATGGATACAATAAGTTTAGTTATCGTTTCGGGCTGTGGAGCTGAAGTACTGTGGTTCGCGTTCCATTACGACCAAAAAATAATCTCGTTCCGCACTTTTAGGCCGTGGGTGCTTTATTAGCTACGAAACAACTGGCATATTTCTAATTATCATATCCATTTACACCGTTAAAGCTAAGAGCTGTTGACGGGCGTAGCCTAATTGTTAACCTGACCGAACTATCAAATTGAGAATTCATGGTTCTAATAAAAAACGCGTTTGGGTGTATTGTAAGTGTGACGGTCAAATTTCACTATTCGATTAGGCAAGAGTAGCGCAAGAGTTGGTGATGGGTGCTGTTAACTAGCTGCCTTACATATAGTCTGTTTGGGATAGTATGCACAAATAGTCCTTATATAGCTTTGTGCAAAATTCTGACACAACCCACAAAGCTTCTTTTAAGTTACGTAGTGCCTTTCTAAGTGTACAGTTCATTTTGTAATGATCCACACTCTCAAAATATAAAACCGTTTTTCATTTTTATCCGCGGCATAACGGCTCTGAGGTTTTTTTCAAGTACAAACTTTTAGCTCACAAGTCCGTCATCTCTTGACCAATTTGAGATCTAATTACAGTTTTGGACTCAGGAGGTCAAACCCTTTCGAATGATATAGTTTACCATGTCCAAGATCTCACAGATTAATTTACTCTAATCCTGCCCAAAATAAATTTAAATTTGAGGGTAGGCTGATAGAGATCCAGATGAGTAATAAAATCGAAACGGGTATACGCCCCCCCCCCCCACGCTTGCTATTGCTGACGCACAAAAATACAGCTGATAAAAAGAAGACAGAAATTATTTTGTTTGTTTATTGTTAAGCGCAAAACTACACAATGGGTTATCTATGATGTGCCCAACACGGGTATCTAAACATGATTTTTAGCGTCATAAGCCCTCAGACTTACCACTGAGCCACTGGGGACGGCTATAAAATTATTTTAGAGCTAGCACATGAAAAAGGATATCCTGGCCGAAAATGTGTGCATTGTTTAAAAAGAAAGTTTTAATATTTTGAGAGTGTAAATAATTAAATCCCTATTAGAAAAACAGATGAGTAACAGCTGTTTTCTGAGTAACATAAAACATATTTGTTAAAAAAGGCCTTTGTTAATGATTTCTAGGGCGCGATTTGACCTTGTGACTCAGAATTTTGGAGATGGCGAGTCGTGTTCTTAACCGTGCGATACCACTAAATGTTTCTCCTATTTTAAGCTGTAGATGCATTATAAAAGTGACAGTCAATCTCTTAGTATGAACTGCGAATGGTAGAGTGCTGGTGAATAGTTGCCTTTCCTCTTGTTGGTAGATTCGGAATTAGGGACAACTGCACATTGTCTGAATAGCTTTGTTATCAATACAAACTATATATATATATATACAAAAACAGTGTCTTCTACATCAAATGAATATATATGTAATACATTTATTTAATTTCAATATTTAAAATAGTGGTTTGGATACTACTGCTGTATTTTTTTATAAACCTAAACAAAAATTACACCAGCTTTAAAGCAAAGCCTAAGGCGCCTAAATTTGGATCTGTTTCAATATATCTTAAATTTCAAGGCGTCTTTTGAAAATCGTATTATCATTATTATATTTTACTGTGAAATAGTATTTAGTCAGGAGAATCATCGTACATCAAAATAAATTTCTAGAAACACTTCTCATAATAATTAACAAGTCTTTCCACGTCAGCTTGTAACTAACTTACGTAAATTATGTTATTTTAACTTACACAACTTCCAACAAACTACAGCTTAATGTCGCCTGTTTACGTGAAACACTACAATGTTTATGATTAGATGCTATTTTTTGTATTCCTCGTTCTCGAGGCTTCAACAAAATCCATCAACTACACGTAAATCCAGACTCATAGTTTAGGTCACTAACTGAAAGTTCAAGTTTCGGTAGCAGGCTGGGTCTGCTGTTGTTCGTAGGTGTTGCAGTATACATTTTAACAGGCTATGCTTACAAATTGCCGTGGGCGTTGCAGTGTTTGTTTAGCAAGCCGTGCCCGCAATACTGCGTTAAAGTACAAGCTTCAGTCCTAACTGGTTGTTGCAATATAAGAAAAACAAGCGATAGAATTTACGCACTATTTGTATAACAGGCCATCTCTACAACTGTTTCTCGAGGGGTTGCATTAAATATAAAACAAGCCCCCGGCTACAGGTGTAAGTGAAAGAAGATTCAACTCTGTGTGGATGTTGCAACATATATAAATGAGACTGCATGAACAATTGTGTGTAGGAATTGCATTATATGCTTTAGCAGATCATGTATACAGATGTTCGTGGGCGTTGCAGTACATGAACAGTAAGCTCTGTATATATAACTATGAACGATAATTACAGTTGTACTGTGGTGTTACAGGATACCGTCGATTCGCTTGAGTGCAAATGTTGCCGGTATCAGGCTGCGTATATAATTGTAATTCTGTTTTTGGGTTTTGCAGGAGAGATCGGACAATAATATAGAGCAGCGTTTTTCAAAACGTGGGGCGTTGTCCCCCCTCCCCCCGTGAGAGGGTAAATTATCTTTGGAGGGGGGCGCGCAAGCGATTAGGGTAGAGTCAATAGTGCAAGATTAAGCGTTTTAATATATTCTTATTAATGAAAATAGTTAGTACTTATTACAACACATATAGCATTTTAACGTGTACCCGTGTATTATATCTCCTTACTTAATTCACTCATTTAAAAAACAGGAAGGAAGGGGACGCACGCAAGAAACCATGTTTATTAAGGAGGGGTGGGGCGTGGATGACAAAAGTTTGGGAAACACTGACCTACAGAGTATCCGAAAAGTCTGGAGCGATAAGTAATTTGCAGCTTTTCTTAATCTTGGTGCTGCCAAATCACGAGAAGGTCAAGTTTCGAACTACAATGACACCACGTGGAACACATTCTGTAAAACTTGTTCAAGTGCCTATGGTTCCAGACTTTCAGACATCATGTGGAACAAATTCTGTAAAATTTGTTCAAGCGCCTATGATTCCAGACTTTTCAGACACCATGTTGAACACATTCTATAAAACATGTTCAAGTGCTTATGGTTCCAGATTTTTCCACATTCTGTAAAATTTGTTGACGCGCCTTTGATTCCACACTTTTCAGGCACCATGTGGAACACATTCTGTAAAATTTGTTCAAGCGCCTATGATTCCAGACTTTTCAGACACCATGTGGAACACATTCTGTAAAACTTGTTTAAGTGGCTATGGTTCCAGACCTTTCAGACACCATGTGGAACACATTCTGTAAAATTTGTTGAAGCGCCTATGATTACACACTTTTCAGACACCATGCGGAACACATTCTGTAAAATTTGTTCAAGTGCCTATGGTTCCAGACTTTTCAGACACCATGTGAAATACATTCTGTGAAACTTGTTCAAGTGCCTATGGTTCCAGACTTTTCAGACCCCCTGTATTCAAAATCAATATGACATTTTCTGATGGTCTACCTGTTAAAAATAATACTTGTAAAAGTGCTTCATGGTCTTAAATCAATCAGGACCTGGATGTCGTTCAACATAGGAAGACTTGCATGTGAACGGGACTAATGAATAATCATTCTTCTCTTGCTGTTGTATCCCACGAAGTTGTTTTATTACCTTAGAAGTGATCGGTTGCATTGTCTTGATTCTTTTAGTTAATATTTTAATATAGCCTCTCATAGAAAACCAAATGTGACAGTCATGGACGCGTTGTTACAGATTCCCTTCAGATTTCAGAATTTGGGAGAGTCTATCATGGTCTAGTGGTTAAGGCACTCGTCTCACAATCGGCGAGTCGCAAGTTCGATTCCCCTCACCGAACATGCCTACCTTTTCAGCCGTGAGAGGCATTATGATGTAACGACCACTCCTACTATTCGTTGGTAAAGATTAGCCCAAGAGTTGGCGGTGAATGGTGTTGACACGCTTCCTTCCCTCTCGTCTATCACTTAAAAATTTGTGACGGCTAGCCCTTGTGTTGTTGGCCTACGAGAAACTCAACAAACAAACAAAACAAAATTTGACCAAGATAAAAAGTTAGAACATGTACACAAGAATATGTTTTGTTAGTATTGAAATTCGATATTTAAAATAGTCGGGTAAATCACATAAAAGGCTCTATCAAGAAAGTGCTGGATTCAGTGAAAAGCGAATTTAGAGTATCACTGATCAAAGGTGATAAAACAAGTTGTTCCTGAAACTTTGAACTTTTACAACCTTGGAAGCCGAATTTAACAAAACGTTTTTTCTTTTCTTTATTTATTTGGAAACTAATTCTGAAGGTTCATTGATGTGTCACAAAACGTTCTGGATTTGGGAATTAAATTTTCATGCTTCATCACAATGCAACATTGTGAATTTGAGAGTTAATTTTGATGGTTCACTGGTACTATGTAATAATGAAATGAATGTGGTTTTTCTCTGAATTTCAAGAGTTTCAAGTCTGAAATTACATAAGCGATAGCGTTCATGTCAGCAATGAAACACTTGCTTTATTGATTTTTTTATAAATTAATGTTACGTTCCTTAGTCTGAGATACACTACCAGATTCCTTTATTGTTGTATCTATAATACCAAAACTACTGATATTCTTATTGGTAAATAGAAATACCTAAAGATTTACAAAACACTTTAAAGGTATTATCTACTTTGGAGAATGATAAAATTCATTAGTATTCAATGATTTTCTAATTTATTACCTTTTTCAAGGTGTAGAAGTTTTTTTTTTATGTAGATCAGTGGTGAAACTTTAGAACAGGGTATTTTAATTATTGCTAAATTATTATTGTAATCAGTATTATGCTACAATCTCACGCACGTTATCGAGTTTAACGTATCAGTTGGATATAAGTATGCCGATGATACATTCAAACATAAATAAATGGACAACATTATGGACACAAACAGGGTATTTTTGCTGTTATATAATAATGTGCATGACAATCATCTAATGATTCTGCTGCCTTGGCAGTGTCATTAATAATGTTTTCACTTGACACCTTTGTTTTAATGTTTCATGTTTTGTTTTAACACTATCAACTTTAACGTTTTTCACTTTGAGTTTCATTTATTGATTGGGAGTTGTTTAGTTTCACGTTGAGTTTCATGTTTTGATTGGATTTTACTTAGTTTGACTTTGAGTCTCTTGTTTTGATTGGACCTTACTTAGTTTTACTTTGAGTCTCTTATTTTGATTGGACTTAGTTTACTGTTTTACTATACAACTTTAATGTTTTTTCACTTTGTGTTTCATGTATTGATTGACAGTTGCTTGGTTTCACGTGGAGTTTAATGTTTTGATCAGACTTTACCTAGTTTTACTTTGAGTCTTTTGTTTTGACTTGGACCTTACTTAGTTTAATGTTTTAATTTTAACACTATCAACTTTAACGTTTTTCACTTTGAGTTTCATGTATTGATTGGCAGTTGCTTGGTTTCACGTTAAGTTTCGTGTTTTGATTGGACTTTACTTAGTTTTACTTTGAGTCTCTTGTTTTGATTGGGCTTTACTTAGTTTAACGTTTTAATTTTAACACTATCGACTTTAGTGTTTTTCACTTGTCAGTGATAGTTCCGGTTGCTGTATGTTTTCGTACTGTCTTCATCTGACGTAGTTGATTTACACAGCGTGGTCACAAGTAAATAGACACCATCTTTTCGGAAAAAATTAAATGTTTCAGTCATATTCACATGAATTGATATATTTATAATTTAATTAATATCTAGTAGATCTTCCTTTCACTTCGTGGAGTTCGTTGATCCTTTGGGACATCGTGAGAATCATCTCGTCAGTTTTAGATTGTGGGATTTTCGCCCACTCGTGCTTCAAACTTGGAGTAGATCGCCCTTCGAAGTTGTTTTTTTTGTTGTTGTTGTTTCTTGACTTGCCGGTCGAGTATGGCCCAGAGGTTTTCGATGGGGTTCATGTCAGGAGATTGGATTGGCCAGGGCAACTTCTGGATACCATTTTCTTCCTGCCACTTTTGGATGTTTCTAGCAGTGTAACACGGTTCTCCATCTTCCTGGAACAACGTTGTGTTCTTGTCCACGAAACCTGAGGAATAAAGTGGCAAGAGTCCTTCCTCCAATATTTCGACGTATTTCGCAAAATTTATGTTGCCAATGCACTCCACTAAGCTTGATCTCCCACCATCCCAAACGCCTCCCCAAACCATCATGCTGAAACCACCATGCTTGACAGTTGTCTGCAATCTGTTGAGCCAAAACTCTTGGTGAGGCAGTCGTTAATCTG
>NW_013665741.1:144963-152348 GCF_000517525.1 Limulus polyphemus
TGATAATAGACCATCTCATTATAACGCTGAAAGGGCAAGCATGTTTGGTGTGACGGGGATTCGAACCCGCGACCCGCAGATTGCGAGTCGAGCGCTCTAACCACCTGGCCATGCCGGGCACTGCTAAGACGTGAGGACTGGCAAGTCGAATCTCTTCTTAAGCCTGTTTACGCTAAAGAAAACGGATATTTCAAACCCACTGAAAATATACGCAGTTAATATTCAGTATAAAGCAACTTATGAGCAATAACGCAAGTCTGTTATCAGAGTTTGTACACAAGTATTTAACTATTTATAAAAATATATAACAAAAGGTAAGTAATCAAATCCAATACTAAGAGAAATTTCATTAGTTCTTCAGTAACCTTCGAAGTTTCAACGAAAACTGGAAGTGTAGTGGTTGGCCTTGGATAACCATTGATTCATGGTCTAGTTTTTAACTGGATTGTCGTTGCGGGTCTTTGTCCGTATGTTAATCAACCTTTTAAAGCAATGAATCATCTTAACGCTTTGTCACAATTTAAACGAGACTTTTAGAGTTTATATGGGCTTACGTTAATTTACTATATTTTTTACTTCTGTTTATTGTGTTCAGTAATTCGTTTGATCTGGCTGGATTAGCAACGCTATTATTGACTTTATTTACTTATTTATTTATTTTTAAAGGATATCAACCTAACTGAGTATATGTATAGAAGAAACAAAACAAATTTAAGAAATTAGCCGACCTCTCTGTTCTTAGCGACCTCTATTATTGTAGTTTGCAAACAGTTGCAAAACTGTATATATATAAAAAATAAATCGCATACATAACAACAATACAATTATGCCTCTCTTTATACTCTAAGTAATTAATAAATAAAGAAAAATATTTTGTGTGGATTCAGTCATTATAATGCTACTTTAGTAATTGTAAAATAATAAATTCCGCAAAAATTTAGGTTTATATTTTGTATTTTACATTAACATAAAATTTAAATAAGTTATTAGTATTCTTTGTTATATTAATATACACTGAAAATAATTAAATGAAACACACAACACATAATGACAGAATAGTTTGAAAGGAAATATATAACACATAACGAAAGAGCAGTTCGACACGTAAGAACAGAAGTTATATGACAAGCCAATTGTAAAGTTCCTAAGAAAGATCTTACTTGAATTACACGTTCTATACAGTTGTATTAAAACTAGTATTTCCAGAGGAAATTAGAAAAACTGAGAGTGAAAGTCTAGGAGCACGTAAACACATTAACTGCACTAAACCTGTTATATATCCAGTCCCGAAGAGGTCTTTCGCTTAATACCATGGTGAGTCAGGCCGACTGAAATATGGCAGACATAATGATGGTCAATACGTTATTTACATCAATAATTACTTGAAAAACAACTGTTTCGGTGTGAACTGTAATGTTTATCAATTTATTTAAGTCTTTACACATACGAATTACGTTTATGTTTTTCATTAACATGAAATAACTTATTTATTTTTAACACCAAATTGTTCATTATTAATATTATTTGTTTTAAATGTAATAACTTTTACTCATCATTCAGAAGAAACTGGAGAACTAATAAACTAGTATTTTCTTATTCTGGTTTATTTTTTGTTTATTTGTTTATATTGTTTGTTTTTGAATTTCGTGCAAAGCTACACGAGGGCTATCTGCGCTAGCCGTCCCTAATTTAGCAGTGTAAGACTAGAGGGAAGGCAGCTAGTCATCACCACCCACCGCCAACTCTTGGGCTACTCTTTTACCAACTGGGATTCGAACCCGCGACCCTCGGAATGTGAGTCGAGCGCCCTAACCACCTGGCCATGCAGGGCATTTGTTTATAATTAAGCACAAAGCTACACAATGGGCTATCTGTACTCTTCCCACCACTGGTATCGAAACCCGGATTCTAGCGTTGCAAGTCCGCAGACATGCCGCTGTGCCACTGGGGGGCTTCTTATTCTGAAGAGGGTCAAAATAAACCATCAATAAACCTAGAAGTAGAATTAAGTATTTTAGCTCAATACATACTACAATAAAAGTACAATGTCGTGCTAAGACTGGATTATACATGTTCAGAGAGTTAGTACTATCTTTAAAAAGTATTTCTTAAGAAGATATTGACTCCTTGGAAGAAAAAAAAACTAAACATAAGATTTTTAAATATTTGAATAAACAAAATTTATTGCAGAAACTGCGTATTATTGAATTCAGATTCAACAAATAAAATTGTCGCCAAAACTTATTGAATTCAAATTCGATTTAAGCACTTAAAATAAATACAGCAACCAGGACAGATTGATTTTATCCATTTTTTTAACAAACCTTTCTAAATTATTTACGTAATGAAATTTAGTCTTTGATTTATTCCCCCTTTTCTTCCACTTCTGATATAAAAGCAAAACAAAGTGATCCAAATAAGATTGGGCGAATTATTTTAGCAGACAAATAGATTAACGAACGAACAAACCAATCTTTTAAGTGCCGAGCTCTCCATCAAGAATTTCGTCTGATATTTCGATCGAAAGTGCCTATCATATTTTCACTCACAGATCGCACGAAAGATATGTAGAGCGTGGTTTGGTTTTAGCTGAAAGCCACAAATTGGGCTGTCTGAGATCTGTCTACCGCGAGGAATTGAATCCCGGATTTTAGCGTTGGAAGAACGTAAACTTACTGCTGACCAACTGAGGGACGATATATTGTTACCTATATGTTTTGAGCTTGTTTATTTTAACTCAAAACTACATAAAAGTCTCTCTCTCTCTCTATATATATATATATATATTTATAAATATTACAGATTTATTTTCTTTTTCATCAAAGATAAAATTGAAAAGAGAATCTGTAAAGTGTAAAGTACAGGGCTAATGTATTCCTTGATTGGTCATACCTTCTGCTGTGGACTGGAGTTTCGCATATTCAAGACTTATCAGCAAAACTTAGGTCACCAAACCAAAGAAATACAGTTAGGCCTCTTATAATGGTGATGTGTGTACCCGCGCTCTGTCCACCGCGGGTATCGAAATCTTATTTTTAGTGTTATAGACCCTAAGATTTATCGCTGAGTCACCGGCGGGGCGGGGGCAAAGGATATTTGTTTGTTTTATCGCAAAGCTACACAATAGGTTAGCTGTGTTACACAATAGGTTATCTGTGTTACACAATAGGTTATCTGTGTTTTGTCTACGAAGGGGAATCGTTGTAAGTCCGTAAACTTTCCGATGACCCACCGAGGTTTTGTTTTAGAAATATCTGCTGTGTCAACTGCTGGGAATCGGACCCCGGATTTTAGTTTTGTAAGTCTGTAGACTTACCGCTGTGATGAGGAGCTTTTGGGGATCATTCATACGTCATTTACTCTGAAAACAGTCTCTTATAACAAGGCACCTATTAATAATTCAATGTATTTTTAAATTACTCGTTCTGTAGATTGGTAAATTTAAACAACTTGTTTTTGAATAACGACTTAATTACTGACAAGCCGAGGTACCCGCCCTTTTTCCGGTTTATGAACTTAAAAAATGTGGAGGGTGGATGCTATGATAAATGATGCAAAAATCCTAACTTTCACACAATTTATTTATAACATAACATATTATTACAATATTTATTATTACCTCACCAAAAGTTTTGTATAAGCTTTAAGAACTCAATATGTATATACTTCAAACATGGTATACACTGTGCGATGGTCAGGGTGACTTTGTACGAAGAGGTAGAGGCAAAAATAGTAGCGGTAGGGGTGCTTTCTGTTACCCGCTTTCAACACCCACCTCTTAATGTCCTTACATACTGTTTCACATAATTAATTAATTGACGGCCATTGGCCGCAGAGGTGTCTTATTTTATTATTAAAAGTGAACCTGCTAGAATATTGATATTAAAAAAAGAGAGTCGAAGAGTGAACATAAGAAGGACTAAATGTGTTCACGTTGCAAGCCTTACTGTAAACTCTTCTTGTGTTTCTCTGTATGAGTTCCATAACATATACTGCTTAAGAAAGTTTTGTGGTTTGTGTTAGTGCAAAGCTACACAACAGACTATCTACACCCTGTTTATCACGCGGAATCTAACCCTGGATTTTAGCAAACCCGGAAACTTACCGTTGACCCATGGGGGACTCCTATGAAAGACGAGAATATTGTTAGACGAAAACTATTTTTTTGATTCCATTTGTTCAGTGGAAAAGTTTTGGGATATTGGCAACACTGTTTTAATACACCAATACAATTTATGAATGAAGTCAGATAAATATTATCCTTGATACTACGGTTTTACAAGAATAGTATTAAAATGTATATTAGAACCAAAATCATTTCCATAAATGGTGGAAAGTAGAAATTCTACTGAAAATTAACGATCGCCATGTTTTCAAATTTAAGTTGGTAGAAACTTTTGTAAAAAAAAAAAAAATTGATAATTTATAAACAATATGTCATGATATTAAACTGTGACTGAGACGAAAATTAATGAATTTGCGCTTGCTGTCAGTTTTTTGATTAATTAAAAAAATGTTTGTTTTCAGTCGTGGAGAGCGAAGCGAGGCAGAGCTGAATATAAAAATCGAGGTTGAGGCGTTCTTCACGTATGCGCTATACGCATTAGGCCATACAGGTACTGCATCAAGTAAAACTTTCTGTCTGTCTGTAGACGTATCTCCTCCTAAACGAGTTGACAGATCCAGACCCTTGTTGGCATGCTAACTTAGTAGTTCAAAAACAAACCAAATTTTTATCAAAGTTTCCAATATAATGAAAAATAAAAATAAATTATAGAATAACCCGTATATCGTTATTACAGCAGCTATTGTAAATAGCCGAGTTTGAACAAAACTCACAACATAAAATTCTACAAGTCAAAGATCGTAACTAAAATATTCAGCATTTTGGCTTGTTTCCCATAACACAACATACAGTAATAAAATATCCAACTACAATGCGCAAAATAAAGATATTACTGCTGTTTAAGTTTCCCGCTCTTTTCTGATTCATACCATTTAACTTCCGGTTTATATCAGGGTTAAAATAAGCGCTTAAGCCTGAATTAGAGAAGCATTTCATAATTAAAGGCCCGGTATGGCTAAGTGGTTAGGGTTCTTGACTCGAAATATGAGGGTCGCGGGTTCAAATCCACGTCCCACCAAACATGCTCGCCCTTTCAGTCGTGGGGCATAATAAAGTGATGGGCAACCCCACTACTAGTTGGTAAAAAAAGTAACCCAAGACATGGCGTGGGTAGTGATGACTGGCTGTTTTTCACTGCTAAATTCAAACAAACAAACATAATTAAAATATTTGTTAGGATAGTTCTTACTTCTTGGTGTAGAATATAATTTTTCGTAAAAGCACAATTCAAGATTATCATTAAGTTTCATGCATTAAATGTACCAAATTCAAATAGTATAAATCTTGACCACATCTCTACTGTGAAATGGCCTGCTTTGAACAAAAAGTGACGCAACTGCTTTGCCATTCCTGACAAGTTTCTCGACTTGACTTCTTCACCTTCTCACTTCGGATTCAATTCCCCCTGTCTTTCAACACTTTTCTTAGAGAACGAACGTTACTGAAGATTCTCTCAGAGATTTTATTCATTTTTATCCAACCTGTTTGTGTTTCTCGCGTTTTCAAGAGAATATAGATGGAGGAGTTCAGTCTTGTTAAAATAACCTGCAAAACTTTTAAGGTAAGACATTTAAAGTGCATTACAAGAGCTTAAAACAGAAAGCCGAGTATGGACTGAGAGTTCACTCTTACTTGAAGACTTTCAAAGCTGGGTATGTAATTTCTCTCTCAAAGAATTAGGCAAATTGCACATCTATTTAATTAATTAATTTGCGCTTATTCTCAGTTTTTGAATTAATGAATTAATTTGCGCTTGTTCTCAGATATTGAATTAATGAATTAATTTGCGCTTTTTCTCAGATATTGAATTATTTAATTAGTGACTTTTGCGATTGTGTACAGTATCTGTATTAATTTACGAATTTGGGATTAGTCTCAGTCATCATACGCTCTTTCTACATATTACGATGAGAATTTCAGAAAAAGATATTTACACTCTCGTCATCTAGACTTTACAATAAAACATCGCATTTTAAAATATTCCATGCATTGCAATTCAACTGACCCGATTAATTCTAGTTGTTTGCAATTGACTAGTGAATTATAGTGTTCATGGCTCGTGTCCCTGCAAAAATGCCCTCGGAATTTTGGGATCGTGAGTGCGCTATAAAAGTAACGATCAGACAAGAGTAGCCCAATAGTTGGCAGAGGGCACTGTTGACTGGTTGTCTTTCTTCCCGCTAGTCTACCAGTTCAACATTTGCGAAGCTTTATGCGAAAAATGTACAACAAACATTCGAAATCCGTATTGAACTACTTGAAATTAACCATGAAGAAAATATAGTAGCGATTTTTTCAACACCTGTTCTATTACAAATGGCTTCTTGCTTTTATAAGCGTGGGCATTTTACACACAGTAACAAAAAACCTTTCGCAAAGTCTCATGCAAACTTGTTTTAAAGAATAACTAAAAGATGGCGCCAGTATCAACATTTTATTTGTGTGTGTGTGTGTGTGTGTGTGTGTATTTATTATATTCATTATTTACAATAGATTAGAGCACATATTGAGCAAGAGGGGATAGGAATTGCGATGCACAGTTCATTCTCAAATATAGAAAATATTATGTCTTTTTCTTCTTGGTAAAACTTATTGAAAAAAATGCTTGCCGTTGATTTATTTAACTGAGAAAATTTATCCAAGACTCTATTTCAAATGGTAATATTAGGATGGGTAACAAGCTGAAGCAGGTTCTATCGCCTTAATGTTAAAGTCAAAGAAACTATCACAATGAACGAGGAAACAGCTTTTCTATTTCCAATTTTTTCTTGTGTGATAGGTGAATGGGCGCGGCCCTGTGGTAGAGCTCTGGATTTGGAAACGATATGTTCAACACTTACAGTTTGTTTGTTATGAATTTCGCGCAAAGCTACACGGGGGCTATCTGCGCTAGCCGTCCCTAATTTAGCAGCGAAAGACTAAAAGAAAGGCAGCTAGTCATCACCACCCACCGCTAACTTTTGGGCTACTCGTTTACCAACGAATAATGGGATTGACCGAAACATTATAACGATCCCCACGGCAGAAAGAGTAAGCATGTTTGGTGGGTTTGTTTGTTTGTGTTTGAATTTCGCGCAAAGCTACACGGGGGCTATCTGCGCTAGCCGTCCCTAATTTAGCAGTAAAAGACTAAAAGGAAGGCAGCTAGTCATCACCATCCACCGCCAACTCTTGGGCTACTCTTTTACCAACAAATAGTGGGATTGACCGTCACATTATAACGCCCCCACGACTGAAAGGGCGAGCATGTTTGGTGTGA
>NW_013665741.1:152380-158255 GCF_000517525.1 Limulus polyphemus
TGGGGGATTCGAACCCGCGATCCTCATATTGCGAGTCGAGCGCCCTAACCACCTGGTCACTTTAAATTGTGAGTGCGTTATAAAGAGTGACAGTCAATCCCTATTGGTGGATGATATGGTGCTGCTTGTTGCCTTCCCTCTGGTTGGTAGTTCAACATTAGGGACGACGCCAAATAGCCTTAGTAGCTCTGCCATAAATACGATATAAAAATATATATTTCTAGCTAACATACATGTAATACATTATATTAGTAGTAGTTTTAGATGGAAGGTATACTTCAATTTTCGAGCTGTTCTAATATTTTCTTAGTTTTTATTTTATTTTAACAACATCTATTCGTTTGCAAGTATATTTATATTTCCTAAATATGGGTAGTGGTTTATATGAACACATAAATATAATTACTAATTAGTTACCTTCTTAATTACTGTGTTGCTAGATTTCTACGATGTTTATAGCTCGAACTTACCTCAAAACAAGCCCAATGTTTGTTAACTAAAACCAAGTTTGATATAATAAAAAGCAATTGAAATCTTTCGCATGAAAAATCATCCAGAGTAAACTAGTTCATCCACACGTCATTATTAGCACTGCGCATGGTCCTCGAACTACGTGATCATGCGCAGTAGTGATTTGGGTTACGCTTGATATGAAAGTGTAATAATTGAGTGTGCCAACGTTCGATTGTTTGTTTGTTTTAGGGAAAAGCTACATAATAGGCTATCTGCGCTCTGTCCACCGCGGAGAATCGAACCCGGGACTTTATCGTTTTAAGTTCGTAAACTTACCACTGACCCATTTAAGTATTATTCCCTTGTCATAAGAGAGTTTTACCCTAAAAGTTTGACTGTAGAGGGTAGGCTGCGAATGTTTTGGTCACGGATAATTTGTTTACTTTGAATAATCTCTCCGGTGAGTCAAGTTTACGGACTTACAATGCAAAAATCCAGGATTTGATTCCCCGCGGGGACAGAGTTGCATTGCACTAATAAAACAATAACGTCAATTTAAATAGTTATATTACTGTGTCATTCATCTTTAATAGAAAATATGAAATATTATTCCGAAATTCGCGAGACCTGTTAATCTTTCCTGCGGCTATCTATAAATATCATACATTATGCGTGTGTGTGTTAGCATACATCACCAAGAGTTGGTACACGGACTATTTTGTTTCTAAATTTTTATCCGAGAAGGGAGATAAAAAACATCCTGAAATAGAACATATTTTCACTTCTTATACAGACTTTTGGCTGTGAATCTAAAGACACGTACTCAATCAGCGAAATGAACCAATTATTACTTTCCATAAAGCAGGGTATGCAATTAGCACCTAATGAGGTAATTAGGGATTTAATAACATAATAAAGAAGGAAGGGAACATTATCTAACATTGTCCTTTGTACAACTTTTGCATACTTAAGGGGCATTCTCAGCTAGTATATATAAAACTAAGCTACAAACTTCCTACAATGTAGGGAAGGCAAAATATCGCCTAGTGAGGGAGGTATTTGCTGATACATAATCCATAAACCGTTAAATGTTAGCATCTCCCTAGTTTTGGTGCAACTTTAACCTACTACAGTTAAGACAGAAGCAAACAACTTGCACTTATAAGACAGATGAATAAAGCTGTGGTACAAATTATGAAGTGGGAATATTGAATACTGGGTGATATTCTAGCTTAATAGAACCAGGATGTTAAACCCCAGTTTACCTGGGCGATATCCTAACTTAACAGAACCAGGAGGATAGACCCAATTTAGCTGGGTAATATTCTAGCTTAATAGAACCAGGAGGATAAACCCCCAGTTTACCTGGGTGATATTCTAGCTTAATAGAACCAGGAGGATAGACCCTGTTTACTTGGGTTATATCCTAGCTTAATAGAACCAGGAAGATAAACCACAGTTTACCTGGGTGATATCCTAGCTTAAAAGAACCAGGAGGATAGACCTAGTTTACCTGGGTGATATCCTAGCTTAATAGAACCAGGAGGATAGACCCCAATTTACCTTCTTTCAACAGTAAATTGTATTAAAATAGGCAGCTCATGCTGTTCATAGGTATATGACCGCTGTGTGTTTGTTTGTTGTTAAGCAGAAAGCTACACAACGGGGTATTTGTGCCATGTCCACCGCGGACATCAAAACCCGCTGGAGTCACTGGGGGCGACCATTGTGAGAGTTGGAATCTCATCCTCAGGGGGAAAGTTTGATATATATTCAACCTACTGGTCTGTTTTTAGTTATTTTTTTAATAAACGAATTTATTTTATGCCTTTTCATTAAGATCGACAATTTCCTCCCAGAAAATGATCATAGACAGTGAATAATGGTTTCATAGTCTTTTGTTTGGCAGAATATTTTATGGGGGGAGGGAGGTTGCAAAGTTGGTAAAAATGAACAAACTCTCCTCATGGACACACTCATACCCTCTTTCGATCTCTCTCTCTCTGTGTCTCCCTCCTCGGTGGGTCAGCGATAAGTTTACGGATTTAGAACACTAAAAGTTGGGCTTAGATTCTCCGCAATGGACACAGCAAATAGCCCAAAGTGGCTTTGTTCTAAAATAAAATAAAATGAGCCACATATATTGTATAACATTTTTGAGTTGGTCAGAATAATGCTCTGTGAGAAACAGTTTATTTGGGAAAGGCTAGGCCTACCAACTCTCGTATACACGCCACCACAGGGTAGTTTTATATGTGAAATGTTTTGTGGAATTTTATATTCGTGTCCCTCGGTGGGACAGCGGCAAGTCTTCGGATTTACAATGCTAACATCAGGGGTTCGATTTCCCTCGGTGGACACAGCAGATAGCCCGATGTGGCTTTGCTACAATAAAACAAACACGTGCACTTTATATTCATATTTGTTTGTTAATTTGTAAGCTCACTTCAGTTGAAGCTTATAGATGGTTTATCCTCACTGCTATGTAGTGACTTTATAATCAGTTATTTACACTACTAGGATATAGTTTATCATTTCCACTATGTAGTCCATGCTCTGGGTTTATTTCTCTGTCCTATTTACGCAAGGCTATCGATGTTTAGCGTACTTGTTTGCAGTTATTTATATAATAATACATATTTGAATGATTTTCGCTACCATTTAAGTACAATCACGAACAACTGCTTTGGAGAAGGTTTTTTTTTCTTTATTTTTTGCCCTTGGTAACAAGGGCTGCTATCTGTTAGGTGCTTAACAGCACCGTTCCTTACTCAGTAGCGAAATGTAGCGTTCCGTTTCAGATGGGAACGAAACGCGATGTGTTCCTTATTTTGCATATGGTGCATCAATGCTTTTCAATATTTTCGTCTTTTGTGAAAAGCAAACACTGAGAATTAGGAAATACTAAGGTTCCTTATATTGACGTCGTTCAAGTGGCAACACAAAGCACGGCTCGAATCCGAGATCTTCGGATCCTTATTTTTCTATGCTAACCAGTACGATACGCTCGGTGTGTTTATTTCCGATGTTTATTTTCAGCCACCATGCATTCAGCGAGTTGACAAAATATCACACCTGAAGAATTTTATCCTCAGATCTCCTCATTTCCACATGAAACAAAATATATATAAAATTATATTTTACTTTTGTGCTTACAAGGAGAAGAAAGAGGCATATATTTTTAATAGTGACAGGATGTATCAAAATGTAATAATATATCATATCAACCTTCATCTTCTACGCCAGATGTTTTTAGAACACGCGTGTTTTTTCAGGAATTCCCGCGTTTTCTGGATCTGAAATGTATATGTAAAAATAGGTAATGTTTTGGGATCTGTCACGAGGCTTTGATCAATTATTTTCCAGTTATAAATCTCCAATTTATGTGACTTAGTGTATTTTTGAATTGTTGTTGCAGCAGCTACATGTGATAAAATTTCAGAAAGTTTTAATGATCAAGTCAGCACGAATTTTCTGCTTCTACTACCTTGAGGGGATAGTTCAATTAATATGAATTCATGCCTTGGGTCGTGCAAACAAGATTTACATGGACGAAACCTTCACTGCTAACTCTGATGTTCGTGATTTAAGTAACTTGAAAGCCAGTAAAGGGGCAGTCTATTAGTTAAAACACAGCTACATTGACTTCATAATTGAAATATTTATATTGCTGATGGCATGTTGAGAAAAATATCAAATTAGAGACTTTTTAAAATACTTTTCACGGTTTTCTTCATTTGACTGCTAAAACGACGAGAGCTTTGATAACCATTTAAGTGAACCAGACAGCGTAATACATGTTTTTTTTTCTCCTGTTTATCTTTTCCATATAAAGAAACTCGTAATTAAAACCTAAGACTTTTTCGATGTTCTGGTGAGATTTAAGAAAATTTTACTTTCTAATTACAAGACAACTTACACAACGAAATTTCCCAATTACCAAGCGTACTTTAGTGGCTAACTGCCAGGTAACTTAAATATGTAACATTATTCCTTGGGGAGGAATGGGGGGACTTACATAATTCGAAAACTTTTCACGAGTTTATAAAAAGAGATAGTGAGTTCTTCATATTAAGTTTTAAACTACTCTTGGGACGTGGAGAGAGTTAATATATTATTATCGTTGTGCATTTCACATGTTACCCTGTTCCCCAGCAATTAACGATTAAAAACCACTGGGTGTTAGATTTTGTGTGGCAAAACTTATTTTCTTGCACGAATTGCAAAAAATAAGAACAAGAAAAGAAAAAAAAGAGCTCTTTGTACGAGGTTCAAGTTTTGGCCAAGCGTCTTACATGTACAACATGAAAATCGATGCTTTTATCAAAGTGTCGAATTCCATGCGATGTAACAGATCAGTTTGCTTAATATATATTTTTTATTTTTCGATTCCCGAGGCCACTTATGGTCGTTGGGGCACCTTGAATGCTAATATGTCATCGAAGATTCTTGGACATATTTACCTGGTGGCGCCCATCTCTTCTGCAGGTGCCCGTCCTTAATTTAGCATTGAAAGACTAGAGGGAAGGCAACTAATCAGCATCACCCACCGCCAACTCTTGAACCACTTTTTTACCAACGATTAGTGGGACTGATCGAAACATTGTAATGACCCCACAGCTGAAAGGACGAGCATGTTTGGCGACGGGGATTCGAATCCGTATTCTACAGATTGCGAGTCGAGTGCCCTAACCACCAGTTAGCATTCATATGCAGACAAAATAGTAAGATCTCTGTTTTGCTATCTGTAAGAGTAAAATGTACTAAATGTTTCCATTTTTATCTATTTATATGTCAAAAAATACCGGAACAAGACTTGTCATTAATTCCATGGCTTTTGGTTAGTAAGTCCAGACTGTGAATCCATGAACTCATGGTTTGCGTCCCGTTATCGCAAAATGGCGCTTCTCATTTTTGGGTTTTGGGCGCGTTATATGAGTAATGATCAAATCACACTTTTGGTCTGATAAGAATAACCCAAGAGTTGGCGGTAGGTGCTGTTGACTAGTTGCCTTCCCTCAAAGCTATCAGTTATCTCGTGTAGCTGTGCGCTAAAATTCTGAAAGAAATAAACGTTTCAAGGTCATCAGTTATTAGTTAGGTTTCTCAGTTGGTTGTAAAGTGATACTTCATGCAGGTAAAAAACCCGGCAAAACATAATATTACCGAACTTTGAGATTTGTTTTAGCACTAGTTGGGAGCAAGTGTCACCGGGAGCGCATCATACAGCTCTCGGGGTTGTACATGTTGGAAACCACAGCGACCACTTCAATCTCGTTAAGTAACGAAGTCGTGTTACGGAACTTCCAACAATTAACCATCGAATGCAGAAATAACATAATAAAAATCTGAAAATACAATATATTTGAAAATAAACTGTGATGTTAATAATGAATGTTATGTTTTGAAAAAAAAAAAAAAA
>NW_013665741.1:158680-160222 GCF_000517525.1 Limulus polyphemus
TTATGTTTTAGAAAAAAAAAAAAAAGAGGGAATAATAATATATCTCTTTCATAATTTTTTATTTTTTCACAGAATCTAATGTTCTTCAGGTATGTGGTGTTTGTCTCGCGGGCATTTTGGTTGTCGACCTTGGTGACATTGAACTTAAGGGTCGAGAAGGTTTCTGCTTAACGCAAAAAAACAAACAAACAGGGGAAAAAAACTGCGGGAGGAGATGAGGGAAATTCCCCTTACACTTTGACGTCTCGAGAGAAAAAAGAAACATTATTATAGATTTCATTTGGTAAAGCAATAGGAAGTACCGACGTCAGGAGTGGGTGTGGAAGGTGCACTGCACCAGCATCCCAATCGTAAGGTTTTCTCTATAGGTCATATTTATATTTCTTATAAAACTGAACAAATATTTAAGGTTTGTTTGTTTGTTTATAGTTAAGCACAAAGCTACACAATGGGCTATCTGTCCTCTGCCCACCACGGGTATCGAAACCCAGTTTCTAGCATTCTAACTCCGGAGACATACCACTGTGCCGCTGGGGGGGGGCACTATTTAAGGAGCTTTATTACAAGTCTCTGCACCAGGACTACAGAAAACCTGGTGCCGGGCCTGGTTGTAGGTGTTTAGATTATGCTAGTATGCAAATTCGAAAACAGATGTATATATATCTATGTATATATATATATATAAGTTCTAGTAAAATCGACAGTTATTTGCTACTGTAAAGTCTATTATAAAATGACTTTCATATGAATATAATTCAATAAAGAAAACAACTTTATTTGCAAGACAAAAAGCAAAAAAATAAAATAAAAATAGCGTGTGTTATCCCGCGGATTATGAGCTGAACAAAAAATTAAGCCAACTCACAGTAAGAGGTTCTCGGATCCTTACAAATTACAGTAGATAAGTCGCGAAAGAAGAGACAAGACACAGGTTTCACACAGATAACAAGTGTTTAATTACAATCACAAGCTACAATACGCAATGATAGGGTAAGTGATCTGTATGTGTGTTTACAAGCTACTATACAATACACAATGATAGGGTAAGTGATATCTATGTGTTTGTGTTTACAAGCTACTATACAATACACAATGATAGGGTAAGTGATATTTGTAAAGAAAGGTATTGTTTTAGAAATGTGTTAAGTGTAACATTTTCTCCATGGATCAAACGTAATCATTTTACAACTAGTCTTGAATATAAGATCACATTAATGGATGGTGTATTTGTAAACATCTCATGAAATTGTGGTGTAAAGTATATTGGTTTTGTTTGTTTGTTATTAACCACAAAGCTACACAAAGAGCAATCTGTGCTCTGACCACCACGGGTATCAAGACCCGGTTTCTAGCGTTGTAAGTCCGCAGACATGCCACTGTGCCACTGGGGGGGGGGGCAATGTATATTGGCCAAACATGTAAATTCAAGATTTAAGACTTAATGAACATAAATCGGCTATAGGAAAACGGAAAATTAATGAATCGGTTTCAGCTGAACTTATGATAAGCAAAGCTCATTCTCACAGTGTTAATTAGAATAAT
>NW_013665741.1:160395-161489 GCF_000517525.1 Limulus polyphemus
TGAACTTATGATAAGCAAAGCTCATTCTCACAGTGTTAATTAGAATAATGACACAAGCCTGCAAATTTAAACTTCATAAAAGTTGTTTTGGTTTTAATAACGGATTTTCCATAATTCAGTTACGCAGATTTCGAAAATAATATTCATTTTTTTTTTCTATCACGTAAGGATGTTTGTACAAATCTGGAAGAAAAAACAACTCTTACTTAGATTAAATTATTATTTAGTTTACCACAATGAACATTTTTTATTATTATGTTTGTTAACAAAAATACAAACAAACTGAAGAAAAGGGAACATTGATGTCAAACGAATATCCATCCTCATTCATCCTGATTATTTTGTGAAATCTATGTCTTGTAGTCTCAAAACTACTTGTTGTGGTCTTTCTTTTATGTATTGCGTTATGACGTTTTGTGTAAAATCTGTACATGATGCCTCCCAGTGGCACAGCGGTATGTCTGCGGACTTACAACGCTAGAAACCGGGTTTCCATACCCGTGGTGGGCAGAGCACAGATAGCCCTTGTGTAGTTTTGTGCATTATTAAAAACAAACAAACAAACAAACTGTACGTGATGGAGAAAAATGGATATCATTCTCGGATTCAGCGTGCAGGAATTACTCTAGAACATGTAAAAATTTCAAGGGAATAAAATCATCGAATAAAAAACATAAATAACCATGTTATTTATTTCAATTGCTGGGTTGTAGTTTGCCTTATGTAAAATATGGAATAGTATTTTACTGCTGTATTCTTCTTGATTATAGAGGGTATTTCACCCACCGGAATATGTAGAAGTATTTAGATCAAGCCTGATGCTTTTAATAAAACATTTAGAGTATTTATATTATGTAATTTTTATCATTTTCCTTTTGATTTTTTAATAAGTATTTTGCACCTGCCCGGTTCCAACTTGATTTTAATAGGTATCGAGTTTTTGTTATTCAACTGTATATCATCTAGAGTGATCCTTCGCCCTCCCCCCTTTTATGGACTATATTTCTTCATGAACATGCTAACCTCGTTTCCCGGTAGCTCAGCAATAAGGGGGGCCCGGCCTGGCCAGGTGATTAGGGCGCTCGACTCGCAAT
>NW_013665741.1:162441-164778 GCF_000517525.1 Limulus polyphemus
GCCTTCCCTCTAGTCTTACATTGCTGAATTAGGGACGACTAGTGCAGATAGCCCTCGTGTAGCTTTCCTAGAAATTCATAACAAACCAAACCAACAATAAGGGTTTATAACGCTAGAATTCGGAGCTCGTTCCTAGAGACTAACGGAAAGCAGATAACCCTTAAGTTGAGACAAAGATACGGAAAAAAATGTTACAATAGTATAAGTAATAAAGGATTCCATTGTTGAAGGTTAGTCAGTCGAGTTATAAAATATTCTTTAATTGTTTCAAAATTTTAAGCCTTTTATATGTTATATGTTAACGCCGTTGATTTGATGGTAGGGGGCAGGTAAAATATTGTTGAGTCACTTCATAGTAAAGGACGAAGACTCAAAAGTCCCGAGCTGCACCTGTTTATAGCGTGACGATATAATAGTGACCTTGGTTTCAACAGTACTCGCACCCCCCACTCCCACAAATTAATATGCAGCAGGGAATCTCCTTGCCTATTCTGTAATACTGAATCGTTTTTTTTTTTAAGTTTTCATGAGTTATATAGTCAGGAACAAATATCGTCACTAACTTATCTCATCTAATTCCAAGAACTTGTGAGTTACAGCAAAGTAGGTTGCTGTGATATATCAACAACACAACATCTGCCGTATCCAGTGCTGTTTAGGCCTAAGATATTGGGCAATAAAACAAGTAAAAAAACACCTTTGCATTTTTTTTTCTCTAGAAGGCTTTAGTTTCTGTATAAAGGTTGCAACTGACAAAACATAATTTAGTTAAAGCAGACATTACATATTAGTTTAATTTATTCATGGTTTATAGATACTTTTGACAAGTGTATAACTTCAAGAACCAAAATTGAAGTTTGACATAAAAACAACAACAACATTCATATGATTTCCTAGAACAGATGTGAATCTCATTATTTTAGTTAGTTAGTGAATTCAAGAAGGTTACAATTAGCTAGTGGAATTAAAGAAGGTTACAATGTTAGCTAGTGGAATTAAAGAAGTTACGATGTTAGCTAGTGGAATTCAAGAAGGTTACAATGTTAGCTAATGGAATTCAGGGAGGTTACAATGTTAGCTAGTGGAATTCAAGAAGGTTACAATGTTAGCTAGTGAATTCAAGAAGGTTACAATTTTAGCTAGTAGATTTAAAGAAGATTACAATGTTAGCTAGTGGAATTAAAGAAGGTTACGATGTTAGTTAGTGGAATTAAAGAAGGTTACGATGTTAGTTAGTGGAATTAATGAAGGTTACAATGTTAGCTAGTGGAATTAAAGAAGGTTACAATGTCAGCTAGTGGAATTAAAGAAGGTTACAATGTTAGCTAATGGAATTCAGGGAGGTTACAATGTTAGCTAGTGGAATTCAAGAAAGTTACAATGTTAACTAGTGGAATTCAAGAAAGTTACAATGTTAGCTAGTGGAATTCAAGAAAGTTACAATGCTAGCTAGTGCAATTCATGGAGTTTACAATGTTAGCTAGTGGAATTCAAGAAAGTTACAATGTTAGCTAGTGGAATTCAAGAAAGTTACAATGTTAGCTAGTGGAATTCAAGAAAGTTACAATGCTAGCTAGTGCAATTCATGGAGTTTACAATGTTAGCTACACTGGTTCTCAGGGAGGTTACAATGTTAGCTACACTGATTCTCAGGAAGGTTACAATGTTAGCTACGCTGGTTCTGAGGCTGACGGTATGATACGACAAATAATGAATTGCAACTATTAAAAAATCTCAAAATTTATAGGAATGAACACATTCTAAATGTTTATAGACATGAACACATTCTTAAAGTTTATAGGAATGAACACATTCTTAACGTTTATAGGAATGGATACATTCTTAATGTTTATAGGAATAAACACATTCTTAAAGTTTATAGGAATGAACACATTCTCAAAGTTTATAAGAATGAACACATTCTTAACGTTTATAGGAATGAACACATTCTCAAAGTTTATAGAAATGAACACATTCTTAAAGTTTATAGGAATGAACACATTCTTAACGTTTATAGCAATGAACACATTCTTAAAGTTTATAGGAATGAACACATTCGTAACGTTTATAGGAATGAACACATTCTTAAAGTTTATAGGAATGAACACATTCGTAACGTTTATAGGAATGAACACATTCTTCGTAACTTACATTTAAACATTTCTTCAAGGAACATGTTGATTTTCTGTCCTTCTGTCAATGAGTTGAGAGTGAACTTCATAAAAACAATATGAATAAAAAGCAAACAACAATTCCTTGTTTTTTAAGAGCACCTAGATAGACCTTACATGTAAAATTTAGTGTCTTTAAGAGTTTACGTAGTAAATCCAACCACGG